>NC_058404.1:182318475-182372846 GCF_002201575.2 Neomonachus schauinslandi
AGAAAGAAAGAAAGAAAGAAAGAAAGAAAGAAAGAAAGAAAGAAAGAAAGAAAGAAAGAAAGAAAGAAAGAAAGAAAGAAAGAAATGAAAAAACACTGTGAATTGAATGAAAATGAAAACACAACATATCAAAATTTGTTGTGTGGAGGTAATGTGGTGCTTTGAAGGCAATTTATAATAATATTGCTTATATTAGAAAAGAAGAAAGGTCTCAAACTAATGATCTTTCACCTTAAACAAGAAGACAAGAGCAAAACAGACCTAAGGCAAACATAAGGAAGGAAATAATAAATGTAAGAGCATAAATCAATGAAGTTAAAGACAGAAGAATAATAGAGAAAATCAAAGAAACCAAAACATGGTTCTTTCAAAGAAGAATAAAATTAATAAAGCTCTAGCCAAACAATCAAGAAAAAAGAGAGAGAAGATACAAATATCAATCTCAAGAATGAGAGAGGTGTTGGTCACTGTGATTCTCTAGATATTAAAAGGTTAATTAAGAATATTTAGGGAATATTTTGAATAACTTTATGTCCATAAATATAACTTAGATTAAATGAACAAAGTACAAAGCTTATTCAAGAAGAAATAGATAACCTGAATAGTCCTATTATCTACTGAAGAAGTTAAATTCTAATTAAAAACCTTCAACAGCATCAGTTCTAATTCATAAAAGCCTTTGAAAAATTGATTTCTAGCTTGACAATTAAATTTTTATACTTTCTTCTGCATAAGAATTTTAATGTTTGCCATAAGTCATTGAAATAAATTTGTTCCTTTTCATGATTAAAGTACATAAATAGCTAGAAAAAATCAGGAGTTTAGTTTCTAGCAGTAAACTAGATGTCTTCATCCTAGTAAAGCCTCATCATATACAAATATTCATTGCACAAGAGTAAAACCAGAGGCCAATTTACTACAAGTTTAAGAAAAAAAGACTTATGTGCAATATAAAATATTTCTGCCACATTCTTGTTTTATAATCTTAATCATTAACAGAATCTTGTTTTTTAATGGCTACAAAGGAAAGAGTATAATCTCAGTATTATCAATGGGTGATATGAAGTAGTGTTTTATAAAAAGTATTTCTAAGATCTAAGATGTCTGAAATTCAACGGTGCTTTAGAGAAAGTATATATATATATATATATGTATAAAATTTTATGTGTATGTATAAAATCCTTCACTATTGAAACAACTTCATGAGGTAGGAATTCTCTTGATTTTAAAGATGAGGAAGTTGAATTATCTTGATTTAAAGAAAGAAAATGAGACTTAGATGAATTAAATAACTTTATCAGGATTATGCAGTTTAGTAGATAGAATTTAAATCCTGGTCTGTCTCTTAAACCCACCCACTCATCCATCCGTCCATCCATCCATCTGATGTAGATTCAAGTGTGGAGTAAACTAAACTATTGTATTTCCCATTAACTACATTTGTGGTCTCAAAGAGTTAATGCTCCTTTCAAATATGCCTGCCAATAGGGGAAACTGGTTTCACAGAGGAGAAGACAGTGACAAAACATTAATAAATCATTTAGAAACTTCTGTTGCCTTAGACATTGTTATTTTTATAAAAAAGAGAAGAGAACCAATAATATTGAAGTCCAGAGGTACCATACCTACATGTTCACTGATAACTCATATGGAGATAAATGAACAAATGTTCAAACTTTTAGAACAAAATAATCACAGTGTACAATCATTACTAGGTTAATTGATCTAGTTTCCTTTAACAAAAGACAGCAAACTTTAACCTATATAGCTTTCATTAAGTTGT
Source organism: Neomonachus schauinslandi (assembly GCF_002201575.2). NCBI lineage: Eukaryota > Metazoa > Chordata > Mammalia > Carnivora > Phocidae > Neomonachus > Neomonachus schauinslandi. Next base: position 182,320,259 of record NC_058404.1, read on the forward strand.
TCTCTGAAAAATTTAGCCTAAAGTGACTTAATTTTAGTATTATCACATTTCTTATGTAGTATTTGTGTTCACAAATTTTTGCCTCAATTTTGGCCAACACCTTTCCTTATGAATAGAAATTAGTTCATTTTGGTGACTCTTACATCTGGCACAAAAATCTCAGCAAATAAGAATTTATTAGGATTTTGGAAATTCTTCTAAGAATTTTTGGCACAATGTAGAGCTACACTCTATTACTTGATAATTTTTGTTTTATTGGAGAAATTGTTAGTTTAATTTCTCTAAAGATTATTGTATCTTTAAAGGTGCTTTACAATGATGGAACAGAACTTTCTGATGTCAATCTATTCTTCAATCAGGAGAGAAAGGTACTCACGGTTGAGCCCCAATTTCTCGTAGATGATAGAAGAGCTGGGGGAGATAGGTTTGAAGAAGAGTTTCAAACAGCAAACAGAGGGACACAATACCCTGGATATAGTAACAAAACATAAGAGAAATACATATTTTAGTGTTTAAAAATTAACTCTGGCAATAAATTATTCAAATGGAAATGAGGAAAAAATTATCAACATAAATATTTTTATATTGTCTAAGAGTAAAAAACAGGAAATGCTATAATGATCTCTAATGCTTTGTGTTTTTTTTTTTAAGATTTTATTTATTTATTTGATAGAGAGAGACATAGTGAGAGAGGGAACATAAACAGGGGGAGTGGGAGAGGGAGAAGCAGGCTTCCTGCAGAGCAGGGAGCCCGATGAGGGGCTCGAACCCAGGACCCTGAGATCATGAGCCGAAGGCAGTTGCTTAACCAACTGAGCCACCCAGGCGCCCCTCTAATACTTTGTTTAAGATACATTTTCCCCCTATTTATGTATACCTACTATTATAGGTATGCTAAGGAACCTCCTTTTTAACACAATAGGATCCCCATATAACCTGGTGTATAATATTCAGAGAATCCAAGGAAAACATCATTTTATAGAAAACCTGCTACTTTGTAAGCCCTGTTTTATCACTTATGTCCAGCAAACTAGTTTTTTCTGGCTGCATTCCAGTTTCCAGGTATTTCTCTGGTACTATAGCCACACCCTTGACTCTCTCCCTCCATATGTCCCTTCCCTTCCGGCTGCCTCACCCATCCAGGAAAATATTTCCTGCTTTTCTCACTCTTTCTTTGAAATCCATTCCCAGGGGAAGACTGACTACAGACTGTTTGAAATTTGCATCAGGAAGTTATCAAACAAGCACGTTTCATTACCTTAGTATAAAGAGATATATATATTTATTGAAATCTACTTTGTATAAGGGCATTATTTGTAGAGGACAAGAAGTAACAAATTTAAGCAAATGGTTTTTCAAGTGTGTTTATTACTTGACAACTCTGAATAAAGTCTTTCTTGTAGCTCAACATTCTTCAGGGTTGATCTTTGTGAGGAAGTTTTAATCCTCTTTGTGAGTTTCTAAGGAAAAAAAGGCTGGCATGGTTCCAAATAGTTCAGTCTGGCTACAAGCCAGAAAAGGAGCTGACTGCCTGTAAGTCTATTCCACTGAATAAAGAAAGGCAAGAGGCAGGGCTGACCCAACCAATTCACTGAGAAAGGACACCTCAAGGTCAGCATGGAGCTAGAGAAGGAATATCCAGGGTTGCTCGATGTCAAGATTCAGTGCTCTGCACAAGGAAAATACTATGGGTGTATACTGGGCAGCCAGTTAAAAAAAATTTTTTTTTTAACTCTGAAGCATAAAATGATACAGAATATGAGAGTAAGAAATCTGAGGCTAAAAATGAGGTTATTAGAAAACAGAATTATTTGTATATTTCTGATTACTCTAAACTAAAAAATTAATGTAAGATAAGCACTAACTCTACTTGTCTCAGAGAGCAGGAACCCAAGATAATTGGTGGTGCTTCATTTGTTCATCAGAGACATCCTGGATTTCTGTTACTTGTCAGCTTTTACTAGCAATGTAGGAGAGCAAAGTCGGAGACTGAGGCAGGTGGACTAGGAATACACAGGGTTAAACTGTGCAGGATAAAGAAAAGCGATTCAGTTTAATAGCACTGACAGAGTCTTCTCTTCAGGGAAATCTGGTAGCCCTGATACATTCCAATTTAGTGTTTCTTCCGGAGAGTCAGTTGAGTTATCCGCAAGTAGACCACAGCAGGCCCAAAGGTGAAAAAAGGATAACTAAAGTAAAATAAACACTGTTTTTACTCAGGCTCATGGGTGGGAAAAAAGATGTGATAAGGGACCAGCCAACATGAAATAGATAAAAATGTTCGACTCCCAATAGGCTCCTCTTGGACGTTCATATTGAGGTCAACGGAGCCATCTACTGAACACAAAGAAAGTATCTATGGTAACTGACAATTAGTCAAATATGAAACTGAAAAACAAGTGACAAATAAATGTTTGATTTTCATTAACAAAGAAGAAAGTACGATGATAATCACAACAACAATAATAAAAACAGCAGCCACTTATTTACTGAACACCCGCCAGGAGCCAGGTGTTACCGTGGTGCTCTGTACCCCTACAGAGACGTCTTAACCTCGTTGCCTAGATGAGGATGTCAGTGCTCAAAGAGGGTAGGCATCCTTGTCAATAATACAGACATTTTTATATGTGTTTTCTGTTAATATATAAAAGATAATGTAAGTGCAACTGATCAAGACCTTTTTCCTCCCTAATTATCACCATAAATATTTAAATATCAATTTCTTCTCTTTCATTTATTCTGTAGAATGCTTGACATCACAAATTAAAATTTGTTGCTTTATAATTTAACTGAGTAGGAGACTTTTTCTTAAGGAAAGAAAACAGATTAGAGTCTAATTTGATCCAATTTTTATGAACTTACAGAAGGATGAGAAGAGATGGAATGGAGTCTGAAGAAGAAACGCACATACATCTCACGGAATATCTGATACAATTTGGAAGGTTCATGGTAGAGAAAACAAAGCGGTGCAACTGAAAGAGAATAAAGAAATTAATCGATAACGTTGCAGAACTATTAAAACTTTAGAAAATAAATTAATGAAACATGAAAGAATAAATCAGTATTTTATAGTATTATTCATTCAAAGACAAGTTTAAAGTCATATATATTGCTTTTTCATGTTGAAAAGGAAATATATACACACGTAAAAAGTTCAGTCATTAAAAATTATAAAGAAAGGGGTAATTAAAAACTACCATAATCCCAACTTAACGGAATGACACAATGGAATTACACATAGAGGGATATTAAAAATTCAAAGTAACTTTAAAATCTATGTAAAGTCAAGTCTCTTTTTTTTTAATTGAAATAGTAAGAAAGTGAGACACAGGCAATTCATTTTCACTTTGTCCACAAAGGATCCAGAAAGTTTTTCAAAGTTTTTTATTTTGGAAGTCAGTTAAGTAAAATATAAGATGATTTATGACTAGCGTTTAGAATCATGGTCTTGAACTCATTCAATTTGAAAATAAAAATTCTGATTAACAGTTTAGACTATTAGTCCTTGAGACTGGCGTATCTCACATGTACAAAGACAGTTTTTATGGACTCATAATAAAACAACTCTCAGGCAGAGGATTTATTTCTCTAATGAATGTTGAATTAAGTTTTCCTTTGCACCAATTCTTGGCAATTAAGCACAGGTGGGTCAACTCAATCAGACATCCCACAACTGAATATCAGAAAGTCCTAATCTCAGATGCTGATATGACAACATGATTATTCTGGACTGACATGGTCATGCTTCTCATCTTTTCAAACCTTGAGAATTTTATGCAGCATGAACATATTTACAACGCAGATACATAAAACTGTACTACCTAAATATTAATTTTAAAACACAGTAACTTACTGAGTAATCTTAGCTATGATATAAAACGGACAAGTTAGAAATTCTCAGGCTCCATAATCCATCAGTACTGCCCCTGAGGGTAGTAGGCATTAAGTTATCAGGGAAAGCAATAAGCCAACTCAACTCAATTCCTTTTGACAAAGTGAAAGGAAAAATGATTTAAAAAATTTTAAATTCTTACAAATATAAAAATTCAATTATCTGGAATAAATGGCAGTGCACAGTATTACAGATGAGTAAATCATCAAAAGCTAGCATTGCAAGGGAGAGATTTCACTTTTTCTGAAGGGGAAAAGAGAGATAAATCAATTTTAGGGGAGTAAATAAATACCTACAAAAATAAGCTACTTTTATATATAGAGAAAAAAATTACATTATATACATACACATTCAAAAACTGACAGGCATAACTTTCTGTTTTAAAACTAACTTTAAAAACTTATTTTACTACCAACATAAATTGCTCTTTATTAAAATAGCCCAAATTAAGGTATTCTACATACTTAAAAAGAATAATTCATATTCCAATTGCAACAACCTAAGAAAAAGCAATGTGGAATAAATACATGGCATTATTATAAATTCAAAGTGAAGCTCTGAAATTTATTTACCTTTTTAGGCATATTTTTTCCTTTCACTTTGAAAGTTATTGAAATGTAAAAACCTAAAATCTGACTCTAAAGATTTTATGGGTTCAGTACTCATTAATTATCATTTCTAGTGAAGGAATAAAAGAGAATTTTAAAATCAGCACTTTTTTTACAAACATGTATAATACAAAACCTTTACAATCAGTTATTATTCAAGATACCACTTCTGTTTGTGTTGAATTCCCTTATATAGCTATGAAATGGAAAAGACTTTAGTCCTTTATATGTGATATGTAAGAAATCTACATGAGTTTATTTTCTATTTAAAGCACATTTCCCTATTTTGTTCTTCCATAAAAATGAATTAGCTCATTATCTTTTTAATCAATTAAATATGGTACCATAGGAATTTCTTTGTGAAATCATTAACACACTATACCTACAATAACTTCATTAATCTGCATAAATGGGAGAGGAGAAGGCCAGTTTAAAAATAAAAAGTTTTGAATCAGTTTTTAAATGAGAGAAGTAGTATAATTCTGAAGAAACACAGTAGCTAAACCTGAAGTAGCAAAGCACGACGCGGCGTCCCTTGGGGACACTTTCCGGTTATTCTGGTATATACTGGTTCTGAATAAGTGTTGCTAAGGTGTGTGGCTGCTTCACGTACATTTCTAAACAGTATAAAGAAACTCTGTATCAAACATTTTGCCTCATCTACTTCCTTAGGAACATTAAACCTTAGCCTACTTAAGTGACCAGACATGTGAATAAGCAGAGTCGGGAGTCAACGATGTATTTTGTTCCCTAAGAATCGCTAGATTTAAACCTTCATGACATCATTAATGTCCTCCAAATCACTCAAGTTCACTTTTTAAAAACTGTTTACTTGAAAAATTCTTGCAGTTGGAATTAAAATAGACAGATAACAGGCTAGCATTTTTATTATTAGATTTAAAAATTTATATTCTTAACCTTTTTGGGGTTTTCTATTTTAAATTCCTCACATATTTATAAAAGAGAAATGTGCTGAAAGGTCATTATAACGTTATGTATTATGTTATGAAATTTTGGTTGCTCAAGAGAATAAAGCAGAGTGCCTTGTAATTCAAGCCTGTGATCAACACCATCAAGGGTAGCATAATGCAAAGTTCCTAGGTCTTCCGAACCCTTTTCGTTGTCTGCTAGTTTTAAAAGTCTTAGGTTATGTCATTCACCATATTGTCTGATGTTGAACACAGAGGGGCTTTTACAAAGAGAAGTGTTAACGTGTCGCTGATTCTTTTTATAAAAGTAAAACATTAAGGTATTTCTGTTTAGTGTAAAGTTGGGGAGATAACAGTTGGGGTGACAACACTTTTCAACATGTTTATATGTAATGTGTGACAATTTAAAAATTAAATTGCATTAAGGTGTAGAGCATTCTTCCTTTTGCTCATCTTCATCAAGTTTCTTGCATTCCTCCTTCAGTGACACCTGAGGCCGGAAAGGCATTCAGGGGTCTCACGCCTGCACATGCGCTTTTCACATGGTCCCTCGAGACATGCGAGCCTTCAGTGAAACCTGCTGTCTCTGCCAGCAGTCTGGAGAAAGCATAGACTCAAACTCAGTGTTGGCCCTCCCTTCACATTCTTTCTGACCTATTATTTGTTTAAAAGACTTAGGAGAATTAGTTCAGGAATTTAAGCAACCTCATTTTCCACCTATGAGAACTAAATATTAACATGTATCTCTAGTTTCCTTCAGATTAGAACCTGGTCAACACAGAAGCACTTTCACAATATGTTCTAATTTTAATTTGTTAAGCAATCATCATCTGACAAATCGTGATGACCCTTAATTTTTAAAAAAATTTAATTGGAGATATAAACAAATACTAAACTCAGTGTTTAAAAATGTTCACAATAACTTGTTAAGTGGGTGGGTGATGTGGTATAAAGTGTGATCTTCATGTTTAATTTTCTAAAGTGTGATAAAAACAGTGAATATTTTAAAGCTCAACTTACCATACATTGAAAATCCATGGAAAGGGATTACACCTAAAAAAAAATAAAAAAAAAATGTTTCTTTTCAATTAGTATACCCACTGAGTTACTAGGTAAGCTTGAGAGGATTAAAACTGAAAATAGAAAGGTTTCCTATTTTTGCTTCAACTTTGTTCATGAATGTCAGAAAGACTTAGTGACAGTAACCAACAACAACAAAAAAATGCTTTTTAATACTTGTATAAAAACAAACTAGAAGTTTTCAATATATATCCACTTAACTTTCTATTGATAATGCTGAAAAACTAAAACTATGAATATGTTACAAAAACAAGACAGAAACAGAACAAGGCACATCACTGAACTAAGTTTAAGAACAAATTACAATGGTCTCAGAAAGTCAATAGATTATGTCCTTCCTGAAACAACTTCATCCTGTATATTAGAATCCAATCTGTTAAAAAGATTAAGTGGTTGGCTTACACAAACCAGCTGGGTAACCTCAGGAAAGTCACCGAACTTCCTGAGTTACAGTAACTGCTTGTCATGCACAGGAATTAAGACTGTCTCTAAAATATCATCTAGCTCTAAAATCCTATGTTTAACAATTATGCCTAGAGCAAACACAGAAAAATTTGTGAGATCTAAAGAAAACTGGACATAGAAGGACCTTCCAGTTTAAGAATCTTTACCAACTTAAAGGTCTTTTGCTTCTAGAAACTGAAAAAATTTAAAACCAGATTAGATTCACATTACAAGTCAACATTCCTAATGACGTGATAGCCACCAGCTCGAGTTCCAAGGAGCACTTAGAACGAGGGCCCACACACCTCTTTCTTCAAGTTTCTCTCTCTGCTTATATCTTTGGTTGAGTCTCTTTTTCTTCTTATGAATGATCATCTTTTTCTACCTTCCCTCTCTGCTGCTTAATTTTATTTCTTTTACTAATTATAGGCTTTTAACAAATAATAAAAAAGTCTGTCTTTTCTAACTTTTCTACAATAAAATTGTTGACATCTGAAAAAAAAACTGAGGAAAATGAGTTAATAAATAGACATATTTTGATGCTTTACAGAAATGTAAGTACATATTACATTTTTCTAAATACTAGATCTCAAAGCAGGTGGCTATTGTACAAAATCCCTATATTCTTACTGCAAAAACCCTTTTTCTTTCCTCTGTAAGCTACTGCAGCAACATTTGAACAAGCAGGTTAAGGTGGTCAGAAATGGAGTTGTTACTATTATTATTTTCATCTTCTACAAATACGTATTAAGGATCTGCTAAGGATAGGAATACCCTAGTCCAGACAAGCCACTTCTAATTAGGAAGCTTATTGTGAGTGAATTCATGAACTACCAAGCAGGGAAAAGGGATGCATACATTAAGACGACTATTGGCTAATTGCACTTCCCTCACATTTTCCTCAAGTTCTGAAATCTACAGCTGCTCTATAAGCAGCTAGGTTATAAGCTATTTGAGGCAAGAGGCACAATTCATACTGTGTATTATCTTCAGCACCCATCACAGTATCTTTTACAAAATGAGATATAAACTGATGGAAATTTGAGCACTTATAATCAAGTCTTCTAAATAAAATACTAAAGTACAACAGAGAACAAACTAATGGTTGCCAGGGGGAGAGAGTAGGGAGGGGCATAGGCAAAATGGGCAAAGGGGAGTGGGGGAAACAGGCTTCCAGTTATGGAATGAGTAAGTTACGGAGATGAAAGGCACAGCATAGGGAATATAGTCAGTGGTATTGCAATAATGCTCTATGGTGACAGACGGGCGCTATACTTGTGAGCATAGCATAGTGTGCAGACTTATCCTATCACCCTGTTGGTCACCTGAAACTAATGTAACATTGCGTGTCAATGATACCCATATAAAAAAAAAAAATTAAAAAGTGAAAAAAACATTGAAGTGTAAGATTCATTTATGAATAAGTAATTAACACGTAGGACAGGAAGTTCTCAAAAACTCAGTGTTTAAATTAGAAATGGCCAATGAAATCCTACAGACGTGAATATGAATTCTGTGTGACTCCAGGCAAGTTACTGACACTCTCTGAGTCTCTATTTTCATTTTTTAAAATGGAGATAAACAAGACCAACTTCACTGAGCTGTTCTAAAGCACCTGTGAGTTAATGTCCTTAAAGTGCAATAGTCCAGTATTTAGGACACAGGAGATGCTCAACAACCATAGCTATTTTATGGTCTCAGAAGGGAGAGTACCACTTTTAAGTATCAGCTTAAACCTAAGAATATCTTTTTTTGGTAAGTATTAGATAAGGGTTCACTTCAGCTTAATCAAGATTAACCAGGGCTTACGATTCCAAAAAAGCGTGCACGGTCTGCTCTGTTGAAGAAGGACAAAGTGAAATTCTGGCAGACAAAAGTAGAAGGCATAAGAAGCAGTAAAGAATCCATTAACACTCTCAGGCACATATCGCCTAGAACATTTCTTTGATCTCAGAGGTTGTCATGTTCTTGGCCAGTTTTCCAAAATCCTTTCCTTTGCCTCTCATCACTTCAGCCTTTCAGGGGTCAAGTTTCATGCATGTGGCCGTCATCCAAGAGTGTACTTCTAACAGGCGTTGGGATGCTTGGGACACCATCTCTTCTCTGGCCTTAGAGTTCTGCAAGTCTGCCATAACTGATTATTTTAAGATACTAAGCTTCCTTTGTCTATGTAAAGAAAGTCTAAAATATGAACTGCCTGTCCCATTCAATAGGAATAACTTTCTAAAGTAATGGTTTCATGGACCTTTGACATAGCTCAGAATGGTAAGCATGGTCAACAAAAATAAATCTTGAACTAGATAAGATATAAATAGTAAATATGACTCAGAAAATACACCAAATATTAACATGCTTTGCACTTACTAAATATTTTCCCTTCATTTCCTCACTATCTCTGTTAATACGTAGCACTTTTAATTGTATCACAGCTCTCACATCTGACTCACTTTAACATCATTCCAAAGTTTTATACTCCTTCATTTGGGATTACTTAGTACAGTTTATTTAATTCATTTGTGGAAATAATCATTTCCTTTGGTTATTCTCATTCTACATGTAGCCTACAGGTAAGAGTTGGCATTAGGACAACGGTTACGTTGTTTTCTAGCTATTTCTGTTATCTTCCTGAATTAGAACTTCAGAATATGACTTTGTTACTTTATTTCATAATTAAAATTTCCCAAATACTGGAACACAACCATATTTAAAGATCAATCTAAAAATCATACTTTAAATACAATTTTCATTAGGCTTTCAATTTATGTCTAAAGTTACACATCAAATAAATTTTGGATTATGAAATGTTTTTAATTTATTTAATTAATAAAGATGACAAAGTACATTGCTATTTATCAACTTGACACTTGCAAGAGGATTTAAAATGACATATTTTCACTATGTGTTCCAAGAAGCTTTCCTAATCTTTGTTGTGAGGGGCTGTCCTGTGTACGGTAGAATGTTTAACAGCATCCCTGGCCTCTATTCACGAGATACTGGTAAAACCTCACTTCCCCTGGCTCTGACAACCAAAAGTGTCCACAGACATTGGCAAATGTTTCCAGGGGGAGGGTGAGTGGGGCATGGAATTGCCCTTGGTTGATAACCACTGATCGAGAGTCCCCGAACTCCTCTGCCTAATGTCACTAGCAACTAATTATTTTCTCTTTTCTTGTAGGAAACAAACGGTATTAGCAAATTGTGGTGTTTGTTTATTGAAGTCTCAGTCAGATCTATGTGTATTTCTCCTGTAAGTCTTGTCCCCTTGCTTGTATTCTTGTTCCTCTATATTCTTCTGTATTCACTCCCTCATTCATTTGCTCTCTCATTCAATAATATTTACTGAGCAGTGACTTTATGCTACGCATGATTCTCAGTGCTAGATATGTTGGTCATCAAAAGGTCCTTGTTCTCTTGGAACTTACATTAGAGTGACATTTTTATTCCACATAGTAGTAAGGATGATCTCTGAATTGGAGAAGAGATGTCACTGAGAAGAGTAGAGTAGGGAACTCCAAAACTCCGTCCCTTTGCTAAAGCGATGGCTAGAACTGTTAGATCAACTTTTTTTGAGTTCTGGAATCTAATAATAATAATAAACCTTACAACCAAGGAAATGCTTAATAAAAAAAAAGCTGCTGAATTTTGGAAAGAGAGCATTGTGATATTTTAATTTACCCTACCTACCATTGCCCATTGTCCATGAAGATATAGCCCCCCATGTTCCTGAGGCAGCTTGCTGGGCCCAGAGTGAACAATATGGATCTTGAATCGAAAAACTGTGGCTGTGTGCCTTGACCTGTCTAGTAGCTACCTGAGGGACTAGGCTGAAGCGGCCTACCCACTAGCAAAAGCCTGTAAGTGCAAACATACTCCCTGCCACTTCCTGGGGCAGCAAGGACAACAGATGAGGCAAGCAGTAGACAGATTGATAACCTTGGGAAGGAAGAGGCTGGGGAAGGATAAAGGCTTTGAAAAGCTTCTCTCTATTCAGGGGAATCTAGAAAAGACCTAAGAAGCACTTCAGCTTTCACTTCTGCCAGACTCCTAGGCTCTGCATAGGCAGGAAGCGAAGGCTACGATAGAACTACAAATGGCCTCACTAAGCCTTGAAGGAGTACCAGCCTGCAAAGCCTGGGGTAATTTTTTTTTTTTCTTTTGGTTTCAGACGTTCAAGGAAATCTCTGTCAAATTATCAGCTGACCACTCAACTGATGGAACAGAGACTTTAGTGGGCACTCAATACAAAGAACACAATCCTGACAAAAGAAGTTTAGAAAAGTCACTAAACAAACAATTGGCACACAACAAGCAACAACAACAAATTCTGGGGAGGGAAGACAATCTGGTTCTAGTTACCACACTCTAATAGTCGAGATACCTAGTTATCAACAAAAAATTTACCAGGTGTGCGAAGAAATAAGAAAGTATAGCCCAAGGGGATCAGGAATACATTTATCATGATGAGCACTGAGTAATGTATGGAAGTGTTGAATCACTATATTGTACACCTGAACTAATATAACACTGTATGTTAACTAATTGCAATTAAATTTTTTAAAAAAGGATAGCTCATTCACAGGAAAACAAGAAAGTAACAGCAATTGTCCCTGAGGAATCAGCCCAGACACTGGACTTACTAGACAAAACTTTCGATCAACTGTCTCCCTATCTGACCTGGTCCCTAAGTCTCCTACCTCACCTTATACCAGATTATATTTTGCTCACTGTCACCAGTCATGCTGGCCATCTTGTTCTTCGAACCATCAGGTATGGCCCTGTCTCAGGCCCTTCACCATGCTATATATTCCCTCTGGAATGTTCTTCTCCTGCCTCTTTGAACAGCTCACTCTGCATATTCTGGTCTCTGTTCATATTCTACCTCCTCAGAAGTACTTTTCCTGATCACCTGACCTAAAATAGCCACGCCCCCCACTATCAATTTCTGTTTCCCTTCATTGTTCATGTCCTCACTCTCTGAAATTACTTTCATTAGCTATTTATTTACTTGCTTATTGTTTGCCTCCCTCCCTCAAATGTAAGCTCCTTGACAGCAGGTACTTCGGGTTATTACTGCAGATCACCCAGCTAGAATAGAAGAGGGAGCCAGAGCAGGACTAAAGTATTAAATGAATAAATAAAGACAAATTATATAAAGTGAACAAAAAATAAAAACAAGAGAAGCTTATATAATTCCTGTGAAGAGTCTCCTCAGCTCAGACATTTTGCCTACCGGTTGTTTAGTGACTCTACTACAGAAAGCCTGTCCGCTAACAAGGCCTCAAATGAGGTGAGAGGGTAATGTCCAATGCCACAGTGGTCTGTCATTTCAACCCTAGGAAAGGAGATACAGGGAGGAGGTGCCCCTGTGTAAGCACCTGCCTGGTCAGGGATGGGGAGTGTGTCAGTGAGCTGTAGGCCAGCCTCTCTGTGTGGGCCCCTGAGACCAAGAAAGCCAGGTCAGTTCTGGTGGCAGTGGTGGTAGACGTATCCTTAAAATTTTATTTTATTTTTTTATTTTTTAGATTTTATTTATTTATTATTTGCAAGAGAGAACACGCGGAGAGGAGAGGCAGAGTGAGGGGGAGAAGCAGGCTCTCCCCTGAGCAGGGAGCCCGACGTGGGGCTCGATCCCAGGACCCTGAGATCACGACCTGAGCCGAAGGCAGACGCTTAGCTGACTGAGCCACCCAGGCACCCCAGACGTGTCCTTAAGATTTTAAAGTAATCCTGTCTTTGGCAGAAGTGAGTAATATAAAATGTTGCTTTGTATTGGCTTAAGTAAAGAATTACAGGACAGCACACTGACTAGTCTTTGTCTCTTACTCTGCAATTTCAGACTCAATTGCCCAGAGAGGAAAGTTCTCTCTGATTCTGGTAACATTCTAAAATAACCTGAAAGAAGAAATTATTCTGAAGAATTAAGTTTATGAACAGCTGTAGGTTTACCCCATTTAGCAATAAACTATTTTTATTCTGAATGAAAATCTTCCTAGAACCTATTCTACACATCTACTTTTTCAATATATTAGCCCCTTCCTTTTCTTCTAAAAGACACTTTAGTGTACACAGTAACACTTCCCAAGGCAACAGGGCATGGTGATCAAGAATACGGAAGTCAAAGAGCTTTGGGTTCAAATCCTGGCTTCGACACTCACCAGCTGGGCAAGTTGACATGCTATGCCTCAGCTTCTTTATCTATAAATAGGGATAATATTCATACCTGCCTCAAAAGGTACCTGCCTTGCAAGGATTAAGTGAATGAGCACATGCAATGTGCTTAGCATGCTGCCTGGAACACAGCTGCTGCTGAGGTTACCGTTATCATTATTACAGCAATATTTTTCCTTGGTGCCTGGAGTTCCTAATAAAAGTCTTAAATTATGATAGTAGGCTACAACCCAGTGAGACCTTTTAAAGAGCTTTTACATAAGATGGTCCCAGGCTGATTTTCTGGAGTGCTCTTATGTGCTGGTTTATAGTTTTTCTGTTTTCCTTTGTGAAGCCTCTGATTTTCACTTCTACTGTTGTTATTAGGGTCCTGTTCCATGCTTCCAGTTTCGTACGGGGTGGGGGGCATAAACAGTGGTAAACCAAGCTTGTTGGGCATGTGTGTTAAGTAAAAGCTAAAATGTTCTTTTTTTTTTTTTTTTAAAGATTTATTTATTTGAGAGAGGGAGCATGCACGTGAGCAAGCGAGGGGAGGGGCAGAGGGAGAGGGAGAGAAACCCCAGCAGACTCCTCGCTGAGCTCAGAGCCTGATGCTGGGCTCGATCTCACAACCCCGAAATCATGACCCGAGCTGAAACCAAGAGTTGGATGCTTAACCGACTGTGACACCCAGGGGCCCCAAGCTAATATGTTCTAAACTAAGTTGAAAAAGCTCTCCTAGGAATGGAGAGAGGAGGAACTTGACACCATGGACACCTCTTTGGGCTCTTCAGAGGTATTTTTCCTTTGATTTCCTGATTCTTCGATAAACATAAAAAGTTATCTGAAAATTAGGTTTCTGAGGAGGCAGAAGTATAACATAAATAAATGTTAAAATTAAAAATCCTGTAATTTAGTTCAAATAAATACTCATTAAACTCCTACGATGACTAGATGCTGGGAGAACAAAAATGAATATGGCCTTACACCTCAAGGAGCTTGCAATCTAGAGGAGAAGATAAAGCATAAACAAATAATATCAAGACAATATACCAAGAGATATCAAAGATTTTCACACTGGATACCATGGGAGCCTAAAGAAAGAGTCCTTAACCTAATGTGCGGATGCGGGGAAGGCTTCCTGAAAAGCTTCCTGAGGTGAGCCCTGAGAGCAGGTGAAGAAAGCCTTCTCTACACACCAGAATGGAGAGGTAATGAGGCAGGAAGCAGCACGGAGCTCTGAGAGAGTATGTAGGGGTGCATGTGCATGTATGTAGCTAATCATTTGATATTGCTATGATAAAAAGAAAAGTGAGACAGGAAAAGGGGGGATACAAAGCTAGGAGTCAGACTGAGTAGAGGTCTGAGTCAAAAGAGGTCCCTGAACGCCAGGCCAAAAGGCCATTAGACATTACTTGTGAAGAGATGGGAAGCCATTAAGAAAACTTTAAGGAGAAAAATGGCAATTTTTAGATTTTCCTTTTAGATGTAAAACTCAGACAGCACTGTGAAAAATAAAGCAAAGCTAGAAAAGGTTGGAAAAAGAGAGACCAGTGAGGTGTCTATTACAATTAATAAGCTAGAGATGGTAGAGCCTGGCTGAGGACAAGGCAGCAGTTATGGTGAGGAAGAGAGGGAGGAGAGGTTCCAGGTGCGTTTTAAAGATAAAATTGGATGGCCCTGGTGACTTATTAGATGAGGGGGATGCAAGACTGAGAGGAGACAAGGATGACTACCTGGCTTTAGGCCTTGAATGACTGGTTAGATGAGAGCACAATGAGCTGAGAGAGAAATAGCACAGTTTTTGTTTTGTTCTTAATTTCATCTTGTTTTTGTTTTCTTTTTTAAATAGTGGGTATAGGAAGATAAACGAATGAGTTCATGTTGAGATATGTTAAGCCTGAGGTCATTATTATAGAGGTCATAACTGAAGATGTAAATTTTAGAGTAATGAACAAAGAGGACCAAGAAAGCAGGTAAAAAAGCCCGAGGAAAATGTGTGAACAGAAGAGCAACAGACGAGGGGTGGGGTGGGCCATGGGAGAACTCTGGTGCTTCAAGAGGGGCAGAGGAGGATGGTCCGTGAAAGAACCTGAGAGGTGACACTGACAGGTGCATAGAGAGAACAGTGCCCTGAATGACGAGTATGACCTTCACATGGAGAGCTTGACAAAGAAGCGAAACAGACCAGTAGCAGCTGCATGTTTTGAGCACTGGCTACAAATCAGTCACTGTGCCCTTTTTATAGATTGTGTCTCATTTAATCCATCTGCAGCTCAGCAAAGTCATGTAACTTACCCAAGGTCATAGGGTGAGCTGGCAGAACTGGGACCTGAACCCACGTCTGCTGGATTATAAAGCCCATGTTCTTAACTCTACTGGGGTGAAAGGACTTCTTCAGGATGCATTTAAAGTAGTTTTAAAAAATAGCTTTCCCTCAACTCTTAAGGTTCTGAGTTTTTTCCTGCCTTCCACTGAAATCTTTAGGTAGCTTTTATCTTGACAGTTTTTTTTTTTCCTAAGACCTTTGAGTCTATTGAAAAGTCTCATGCATTCTTGCACTTGGCTTTAAGGTAAGTTTTTAATGAAAATTTTTTTGTTGTTTTTGTTGAGAGTGGTGGCAGAGAGGAGACAAGAATAAGGAGCATGAGCAATTTAGGTTAGGGTGGAGATAACAAGGACTACTTAACATTATCATAATGAGGAATGTTCTATATTGCTTTTCCGAAAAGCAGATCTTAAAAAATGTCCAATAATTTCAAAGGAATACTTAATATCTAATGAAGTCATTACACATTTGATCACTTTATATAGTCAAAATAGATTATCTTGGTGATATATTTCTTCAAAATCTTTTTAGAGATTTTATTTTATTATTTATTTGACACAGAGAGAGAGTGCGAGAGCGCACAAGCAGGGGGACGGGTGGAAGGAGAGGGAGAAGCAGGCTCCCCGCTGAGCAGGGAGCCCCATGGGGGGCTTGATCCCAGGAGCCTGACATCACGACCTGAGCCGAAGGCAGACGCTTAACTGACTGAGCCCCCCAGGCCCAGGGCCTTCCTTCGACTTCACTGCCACAGTGCTCGAATCAGTTGAGTGCATTGCCTGGTGTTAAACTTTGTTATTCTCATAATTTGACAAGTGTGGTATTTATGAAATAAAAAGATTTCATTTTCTGCTCCCCCTGCTCTCCTGCTCCCCCTGCTTGGGCGCTCTGTCAAATAAATAAATAAAATCTTAAAAAAAAAAAAAGAAGAAGAAGGAAAAAAAGGAAGGCCCTGGATGGACCCAGTCGGTGTCCCGCAGAGGAAAGTGAAGTCCCCTAGACCTAAGTCGGCTAAGCTTTCTCACAGATATCCCTACTGGTTTCAAGGAAAGCCAGGGAGGGTGTGCGTTGGCTTGCACAAACCTACCACAAACATGGGAAAGTTCACTAAAATAGGTATTCTATAGGAGGTTTACTTTAGATAATAAATTATTACCCTTCTCCACATAGACAAGGTCACATTTGTTATAGAAGTTGTAATTTTCCTATTTCCCACTAGAGGAAGCAATAGTATTACTCTTACCATTTGGTGGATAAAAGACCGCATACTCTTCTAGTCCTAGTTTTCCTGTAAGAAAAATCATAGAAGGTTTCAATGTGATCAAAATAAATCTTCAAAAATTAACTAATTTCGTGGATGTACTCATAATGGAATTTTAAAACTACTATAGTACAATCTCCTTGGACTTCATTGCAGGATATGGAATTAATTTGAAAATCTACCAGCTAATCTTTTGATACTAGCAAATCCTTTCCTCAAAGTCAATAATATAAACTTAAGTATGAGCAACTGATACAAAGTAATTAAAAAAACAAATGCTTTCAAATTCCTTAAGCAGTTAAGAAGAGAAGCATCTATTTGGAAGCATGGATTTGTTTTGCTAACTATAAATAATTCTAATCTATTCATTAAAGTAAGTCCTAGGCTTTGCAATGCCTCATTAGTTTACATTCCTTTGGAATGTGCTGAAAAGTTAAAAATTAAATGTCTTAAACCATATAGTGGTAATATTTTCTGAATCCTAAAATAGTTCATGTGGTCCAAGAATGAGGCTAAATATTGGAAATCAGAATTGTTTCAGAAAATTAAAGTAACTTCAGCATAATCAAATGTTTAAAGTAGTTTTTAAAAAGAGCTTTCCCTCAACTCTTAAGGTCCTGAGTTTTTTCCTGCCTTCCGCTGAAATCTTTAGGTAGCTTTCATCTTGACAGTTTTTTTTTTTCCTAAGACCTTTGAGTCTATTGAAAAGTCTCATGCATTCTTGCACTTGGCTTTAAGGTAAGTTTTTAATGAAAAATTTGTTTTTGTTTTTGTTGAGAGTGGTGGCAGAGAGGAGACAAAGAATAAGGAGCATGAGCAATTTAGGTTAGGGTGGAGATAACAAGGACTGAGCTTGTGAGTAAGGAAAGAATGGAATAATGAAAAGTGGACGTGAGAGAGAGAGAGAGGGAGAGGGAGAGGGAGAGAGATATGGATGGTACAGAATGGGTACTAAATACGGGGCTAGTGAAAACCCTTGTAAAGTTCTAAGTGATAAGAGACTGGGAGCATCTGTTGTTCTATTGGTGTGACTCTGGTGGACTTCCGGATGAGGACTGGTCACCAGAACGACCAAGTCATGATTAGAACCTTGGAATTTTCAGCCCTGTCTGCCATTTTCCAGAGAGGGGGACAGGTGCTGGAAATGAGGTTAATAACTGATCATGCCTAGGCGAGGAAGCCTCCATAAAATCCCAGTAGTAAGGCATTCAGAGAGGTTCCAGGTAGGCAGACACATCAACACTGGGAGGATGACACACCACCACTCCATGGGGGCAGAAGCTCCTATGCTCAGGACACTCCCAGAACTCGCCCTGTGTATGCTTCATCTGACTATTCATCTGTCTTATCATGCCGTTCAATAAACTGGCAGAGGTACATGTTTCCCTGGGTTCTGTGAGCTGCTCTAGCAAATTAACTGAAAAGCAGGTTGTTGCCCCCCCAATCTGTAGCCGGTTGGTTAGAAGTACAGTGGGTAGCATAGGCCGGTCCTAGGGCAGGGGTTGTAGTAATCAGGCTGACAGACTTGGGAGGTACAGGAGAAACAGCTTCTTTCTTTATGGGAACAGCAGAACGATCATACACAATGGGGTTATAAGCTTTCAGTGCTGGGTGTTCACCACTTAATAAAAAGGAGAAATTGAGAAAGGCTTCCAGCTGAAATTAGATCTGTTGTCAGGTGATAGTAGGATATTGAAATAGCAATATCTTGTAGGCAGCTAGTGATAGAGAAGAAAGCCCTCAAATAGAAATTAGAGAGCTAATAGCATATAAATTACATCAAATTTTAAATGTGGTAGACCATTTTGAGGGAAGGAATAGAGAAGGGAAAAAAAAGTAGAAAAAGCAAATTTGTGTGATAAACTCGTAGTTAGGAGGGAAAATAAAAGTCAACAGAGATGACAAAAACAGCAACGGAGGGGAGGGTAAACAGGGAAGATAAAGGAGGTAACTCTAAGTGCTGCTTCTGAGAACCACTTGCCTGTGATTGTGATGAGTTGCTCGGGCCCTGATGTGAGTAGGAGTGAAAGTATGGTTACAATAATCTGAGAGAAATCTTATTAAGTACTTTACAATAAAAGAAAAATTAACAACACCAATAAATGCTATAAAATATAACAGTCTTGGTATGATTTTGTAAGTCTTAAAGAATACTTCCTTTATGTAACTAAAATTTTACCTCTTATGTATGATTTTGGTGGTGAAGCACTGTTGTACGCAAAATGACCCAACACAGATGTATCCCGGGAAAAACAAAGTAATACCTGGGTACAACAGTGGAAGAAACAAACAATTAAGCACTGTTTTATAACAGGTAATTCACTGCTTTTTCCCTGCTCGGGAGGCACAGAGGTAGACTCTTTCCAGTTCAGTGTTGTGTCTGGAAATGGGAGGAGTGCCCTCTATTGGTACACCTATGCTAAGTGTTATAGTGGATGCCAAGGGTGATGGCCAAAGTTCACCCAAAGATTTCTCACTGTCAGCCACACAAACCTTGAACAACAGCAGATAATGTAAGTTACTACCAGTTGATTCTTTTATTGTTTTCTATCTGGAAGAGAGAAGCAGCTGGGAGAAATTTAACCCAGGGACAAATGCGTAGCGGGGACCGTAGTTAATTACAGTGGCACAGAGTAGTCTGGGAAGTGCCGGAAACTGGACCTAGAGTCTCTGCAGGAATGCAGCAGCCGGCGGTTGGGCATGTCAGGGTGGGAGGAAAGGTAACTCATGGCATCTAGAAGGGATGGCAGCTGGAGAACAAGTGGCAGCCCAATACAGGTTAGGAGGTGGGTGTCCTGCCCAGCAGGTGGAGTGTGGCATCTGCCTGGAGACGAAAATAGGAAGGGCAGAAAGTCAGAATCAAAGATGTCCTCTGGAGGAACTGGGTTGCTGACACCAGCTTGGAACTTGGGGGCAGGAGATCCATCCCCAGGTGATCAGTGACAGGAAATCTGGGTCCTGGTATTGGAAGACCTGGGATTCAAAAGACGTTACTGAGAAAAGAACTGGGAATGACAGGAAAAGGCAGACGCCCAGTTAACAAAGTAGAGGCACAAGGTCAGGACTGGACTAGCAGCAGGAGCCAATGGAGAAACTGTGGGTCCAAGGCATAAGAAGGGGCCCCAGCTCTAGAAAAAAGAATAGATAAGGAGACTGAGCATCAGTAAGCCCAATGGTGAAATGTGTACCAACCATTGCCACTGATTTATTTTTATTATATTTTAAAAGACTATACAAGCAATACAAGGTTATGGTAAAAATCAGAAGTACAGATCATCAAAAAAGGACTTCTGGTCTCTAGGTGGGCCCCTAAGCCCACCTGTGTTAACATTCTGATGCTTATCCTTTCAGACTACTCTTATACATACACACATTTTTCAAACAGCAGAAGTATGTATGTTGTTCTATAATCTATTTTTTCTCAATAATATAAATATTCCCTGCCCACATTTTTTAATGCTGCAGAAAATGTGCCACTATAGGGATAAACAATAGTTAATTTAACCTGTCCTTTATCGTTGAACACTTAAGTATTTCCGCTTTTCACCAACTATAAACAATGCTTCAGTAAACTTCCCTATAGCTAAATATTTATGTACGGCTTTATTGAAATTCCTAAAACTGGACTAGCTGTCTGGTCAAAGCAATGGGCACTGTAAATCTAGAACTTTTGATACACATTGCCAAACTGTCCTCTAGATAGAGTTTGTTTTCTCTTTGTTTTTAATAAATACAGCAATAACATAGTGCACCTTTTCTATTATTCTTTTTTTTTTAAGATTTTATTTATTTATTTATTTATTTATTTATTTATTTGACAGAGAGAGACAGCAAGAGAGGGAACACAAGCAGGGGGAGTGGGAGAGGGAGAAGCAGGCTTCCTGCAGAGCAGGGAGCCCGATGTGAGGCTCAATCCCAGGACCCTGGGATCATGACCTGAGCCGAAGGCAGACGCTCAATGACTGAGCCACTCAGGTGCCCCCCTTTTCTATTATTCTCATCAAAACGGGTTATCAGCATCTTATAAGTAAAAACAGCATTTTGCTTTAATTACTAATAAAGTTGAACACTTTTCCATTTGCATTTCTTTTGCTATTTTCCAGCTCATCATCTTAGTCCATTTTAAAATTGATGTTTTAAAATTGTTTAAATTTTTTGTACATGAAGAATTCTAACCTTTGGTCTAATAATATGCTACGAATGGCTTTGCTCAGTTTGTTATTTCTGACACAGAGATGTTCTTAATTTTTATATGCTGAAATCTACCAATACTTTCTTTCATGCTTAGAAAGCTCCTCCCCACATTTAAAATATTCTCTATATATTCACCTAGATTATGAAAGTTTTCAGTGTTTTCATCAAATATTTCTGGTTCTTCTCCTTGGGTAATATACATCAGCTTGTCTTTTCTGGCCACTTTGGGGTTAGGTGTGGCCATGTGACCTGTTCTTTAGTCAATGAAACAGATACGTGTCATTTGAAAATTTCTAAATGGAAGTTTCAAGAACTAGAGCAATAACCATGTTCCCTCTTTTCCTCTTCACAGCAACCATGGTTATAGTAATAGTGGTTATTCCACCAGCCTAGGTTCTGGAGTGAAGATGACACAGAGCTAGGTTCCATCCTATCAGATGGACATGACCATAAGCAAGAAATAAACCTGTGTTGTTTTAAGCCACTGAGATTTTGGATTTGTGTGCTATTGCAGTATAATCTAGTACATCCTGACTAAAACAGGAAATTTTGTCTGGCATTTTTTTAGTGGCTTAAAACAACAAAAATTTATTCTCTCACAGTTCTAGAGACCGGAAGTCCAAAATCAAGGAATTGGCAGGGCCATACTCCCTCCAAAGCTTCTGGAGGAAAACCCTCCCTTGCCTCTTCCTTCCAGTTTCTGGTGTCGCCACGTGTTCCTTGGCTTGAAATCTCTGCCTCTGAATTAACATGTTCTTCTCTTCTCTCTCTTCTAGGTCTCTCTTTCTCTCTCTCTTTTTTGTTGAAGTATAGTAGACATACAATGTTATATTAGTTTTGGGTGTACAACAAGGTGATTTCACAATTCTATACATTATGCAATGCTCGCCTCAGTAAGTGTAGTTACCTTCTATCACCATACAAAGTTATTATAATACTATTGACTATATTCCTTATGCTGTACTTCTCATCCCTATGACTTATTTATTTTATAACTGGAAGTTTGTGCCCCTTATTCACCTGTTTTGCCCATCCTCCCACCTCTCTCCCGTCTGGCCACTACCAGTTTGTTCTCTGTATTTATAACTCTGTTTCTGTTTTTTGCTCATTGAATTGTTTTGTTTTCTTAGATTCCACATATAAGTGAAATCATATGGTATTTGTCTTCCTCTGTCTGACTTATTTCACTTAGTGTAATACCCTCTAGGTCCATTCACGTTGCTACAGATGACAAGAGAGATGAATGGATAAAGAAGGTGAGGCATATAAATACAATGGAATATTACTCAGCCATAAAAAAGAATGAGATCTTGCCATTTGTCTAGAATTTCTGATAAATTCATTTTATGGTAAAATCATTAACCTATCTAGAATTTATTTTGAAACTGCACTGCTAGCATTCAGATTCTAGTTCCACCACTTACTAGCTGGCGACATTGGGCAAGCTACTAGACTTCTTGGTGTTTCAGTTTCCGCACGTGTAATATGCATACCATAATAATATCTACATCAAAGGCTATTGTGGGGATTATTTAATATACATAAAGTGTGTTGGGATGTCTGGGTGGCGCAGTCAGTTGAGTATCTGACTCTTGATTTTGCCTCAGGTCATGATCTCAGGGTCATGAGATCGAGGCCTGATTCAGGGGGGAGTCTGCTTGAGAGTCTCTCTCCCTCTCCTTGCCCCTCCCACTTGTGCTCTCTCTCCCTCTAAAATAAATAAATCTTAAAAAAGTGTGTTGAACAGTACCTAGCACATGGTGAATATTATTAAAATGTTAGCTGCAATTACTACTACTACTATTACTTTAATTTTATTCTATATTCTATATTCCCCCATTCCCTTAGTATATATAACTTGGGGTTTGTTTTTATTTATATGGCTCAAGACTGTCATGTTTCTTCAAATATAAATTTTGTTTAGCCCCATTTCTGGAAAATTCTCAGCCATTACCTTTTTGAATGATGTCTTTACCCCATTCTCTATTCACTTCTACTTGACTTCTATAAGATATAAGACATAAGACTGAGCTACACTTATTTGACCTGCCATATTTCTTAATTACTTTTATTCTGTGCTCCATTCTGAATGACATCTACAGACGTTATCTTTTTAAATCAGTTCACTAATTCTTTCCTTCTGTTTCTACTATGCACCAGCACTCTAGGTGCTTGGTGTTTGGGATACAACAAAGGAAACAGACAAGCAAATAAACAAACAAAAAAACCTCTCTGTGGGGCTTAATTATGGTGGGGGTAATAAATAGCAAGCATTATAAATAATTACATGATATGGTATTTTAGGTTGTAAGTGCTATGGAAACACAGTAAAGGGGAAATGGAAAAGGATGGTTGCCACTTAAAAGAGAGTGCTCAGAACCCTCTTACACTGTTGGTGGGAATGCAAGCTGGTGGAGCCACTCTAGAAAACAGTATGGAGGTTCCCCCAAAATTTGAAAATAGAGCTACCCTCTGGCCCAGCAATTGCACTACTGGGTATTTACTCCAAAGATACAAATATACTGATCCGAAGGGGCACCTGCACCCCAATGTTTATAGCAGCAATGTCCACAATAGCCAAACTATGATGGCCAGATGTCCATCGACAGATGAATGGATATATATATATATATATATACCCACACAATGGAATACTACTCAGCCATCAAAAAAATGAAATCTTACCATTTGCAATGACGTGGATGGAACTAGAGGGTATTATGCTAAGTAAAATAAGTCAATCAGAGAAAGGCAATTATCATATGATCTCACTGATAAGTGGAATTTAAGAAACAAAACAGAGGATCATAGGGGAAGAGAGGAAAAAATAAAACAAGACGAAACCAGAGAGGGAGACAAACCATAAGAGACTCTTATCAGAGGAAACAAACTGAGGGTTGCTGGGGGGGTGGTGGTGGAGGGATGGGGTAACTGGGTGATGGACATTAAGGAGGGTACGTGATGTAAGAAGCACTGGGTATTATATAAGACTGATGAATCACAGGCCTGTGCCTCTGAAACCAATAATACATTATATGTTAATTAGTTGAATTTAAATAAAAAAAGTCTAAAGGTTAAAAAACAAACAAACAAACCAAACCAAACCAAACCAAAACAGAGTGCTCAGGGTAGGCATCATTGAGGAGATAACATCTTTTTTTTTTTTTTATGTTCAGTTAGCCAACATAGAGTACATCATAAGTTTTTATTGTAGTGTTCAACAATTCATTAGTTGCATATAGGTAACATCTAATCAAAGACTTGAAAGGACTTGAGAAAGTTAACATACGGATATCCAGGGGTGGAGCATTCCAGCATCCAGCGGTAGAACTCCCCAGGCAGAAGAGTCAACAATCGAAAAGGTGCTAAGGCAGGACTATGCCTGATATGTCAGAGGAACAGCACGAATACATGTGGCTGGAGCAGATGAGCGGGAAGAGATATGTGAGAAAGGTAAAGAGAGACCGAATTATGCAAGGCATTGCAGGCCATTGTCAGGATACTGGCTTTCATTGGAAGTGAAATGGAGAGCCACTGCAGAGGAGTGTAATGATCTAACTTATATTTTATAAGGATCACTCTAGCCACGTGAAGAAATTGGCCATGGGGGTGGGGCAGGGACAGAAGGATGGAGACCCTTTAGGAAACTACTGGTAACGGCTTAGACTAAGCTGGTAGCAGTGAGTGCTGGGCACTGGGATGTGCCACCCAGATTCTCTTTAGGAATAAAGGACTTAGCTGCTAGTAGTGCTGAAGCAGACAGTCCTCAGCTGCTCTCAGCAGTCAGCTCCTTTCAGGGAATGCCTCTGCTGAAAAGAGCTATTTTGCTCAAGGATCAAGCCGCTTTCCTGGAATGGCCCGCATCCAGGGACAACTCATACATGGCAAAAAGGTCTGAATTTCCTGCCCCCATCTCAGGACAGGTCTGAGGTTTATCCCACCTTTAGAAGTCTCTGCAGCATTAGCTGAGGCTTCCATTTATATTGTATTGCAGCTAGACTTCTTTCTCTGCTCAATCCTGCTTCATTCACTGCCCTTCTACAGGTGTTGATCGCAAGACCACTCCCTAATAAATCTTTGGCATGCTAATCTCAATCTCAGTCTGCTTCCCTGGGAACTCAATTTGCAACACAGTGGAAGTGGGGGAAAATGGTCAAATTCTAAATATAATGTCAGAAAAATAGGAATCAAGGATAATGCCAAGTGGAAGGAAGTTTGATTTGAGTAAGTGGAAAAATGGGGTTACCATTAACTGAGATAGGGAAAGTTGAGTGGAACAATTTCGGGAGTGATTTCAGGGCTTCAGTTTTCAATGTACTAAATTTCAGATATCTGCAAAATACCTAAATGAGGTACTGAACAGGCAGTTGGAGATACCAGTCTGGAGTATGGGAGAGAAGTTTGGACTGAAGATATAAGTTTAGAAGTTATCGACATATAGATGATAATGAAAGTCGCAAGCTAGTTGAGCTTGGTGAAATCAGCAAGTGAGTAGGTATTACTAGAGAAAAGATCAAGAACTGAGACCTGGGACACTTTAACATTAAGATAGGAGGGAGAAGGGAAGGAACCAGTCTTGGAGATTGAGGAGTAACCAAGAGAGGTGAATTTCCCATGATGCTAATGAAGGGTCTTTAGGACCTCTGTTAGGATGGGTACCTTTGAGTGCTGGGGGCTGCTGGGAGGTGGAGTGTGCTGGGAATTGCTGGGAGGTGGAGTGTGCTCTAAGTCAGGAGGGGATATCAGGCTGTGATCAGAAAATATTTCTATGTATGCATTTCTAGTAAACTGCCTAATAAGACCTCAGAAAAAGGAGACCTGAACCTCTTATTGTTCTAATAATTTGTTACGATTTTCCCCCTTGTTTTAAGCCATTATGCATGTGCTTACCTAATTATGATTTATTTGTAATACTGTATTTTCTATGTTTAAAGGGTTTTCCAAATGATATAAACTTTAGGTTCCCAAAATGCTAGATTTGCCTCTGCTGACCACCGAAGTAAGAGAAGAACCAAAAAGAGTGTAGTGTCTTAAAAGCCAAGTGAAGAAAAGGCACAATTGGGTCAAATGCTGCTGAGAGATCAATTAAGAAGAGGACTGACCATTGGTCTTTGGATTTAGTTACTGGGGACCTTCACAACAGCCGTTTCAGCTCAAAAGGTAGAACACCATATACAATGTACAGTATCTGACTTTTTTTTAACTTAATGAATTTTAGAGATCCTTTCATACCAGTACATATGAATATATTGCTGCTTTATATAGAGCTGCTTCATTTTAAGAGCTACATTGTATTTCATTATAAGTATATACCATAATTTATTTAATGGGTTAGTCCTCTATAAATGAACATTTAAGCAATTTTCAACTTTATGCTATTTCTGGCAATGCCAAAGTAATTTGCCTTTTATTGTGTCATTTTCACACATATATGAATATCTCTGTAGGACAAATACATAGAAATAGAATTGTCCAAAGGATATGTGCATTGAAAACTGTGATGACTGTTTGGCTATGTATTCACATTCTTTGTTATCTTCTATCCAGCATTTCTTTATGTTTATAGTGTGAATGAGCTTAGCTCTTATGTTGTCTGACTCTTTTTTCCACTGTATATTCTAAATGATTACTTCTCATATTTAAAAGAGTAAATAATTTTAATATTTTACTTGGTAAACACACATTTAACTGAATTATTTTATTAGTTCTAAAAGCTGTCAGTTAATTCCTTTGAATTTTTATTGATCTATACTTGATAGTAATTTTATATTCTTTCTGATATCTATAACTCTAATTTATTTTTCTCATCTTATTCATTGGCTAGAAATTCCAAAATGATTCATGTTCTTTCTTTGCTTTGGTGGGAATATCTCTAGTATTTCAACCTCAAGTAACATTAATTATGTTAAGATGGCAAATGTTGGTTTCACACAAATATTATTTCTATGTCATGAAAAAAATATTTCCATTCTTTTGTATAAAGAGTGCAAAAAAAAGATGTTAGGTTGCATAACAGTGTGAATATACTTAACACTACTAAACTGTACAGTTAGAAGGTTAAGATAGTAAATTTTATGTTGTGCTTTTTACAAAAATTTAATAAAATAGTTGTTATAAAATACAGTTTCAAATATGTTTCAAATATGTTTTGGGAATCTATTGACATAATCATATCTTTTTTTGTTGAGATATAATTGACTTATAGCAACATTAGTTTCAGATATACAGATATACAGTATAATGATTCGATATTTGTATATATTGTGAAATGATCATAATTATATAATTTTTATTTTTAGACCTATAATTGTGATGAATATTTGCCAATAATTTAGTAAAATCATTAAGTTCTAAAAAATTCTAAATCTATAAAATTTTATCAAATCAGTAAATAATATTAATCTCTTTTCTTGTCAAAACTTCCTGTACCACCATGGTACACCATATGCCCCCCAGAGACACCCACATCTTAATCCCAGAATTTGTGGACATGCTATCTTACCTGGTAATAGAAATTACGCAGATTTGATTAAAGATCTTTAGAGGAAGGGATTATTTATTATTTATTATTTTTAAGTGGTTTTTTTTTAAGATTTTATTTATTTATTTGAGAGAGAGAGGGGGTGCACATAGGCGGGGAAAGGGAGGGGCAGAGGGAAAGGGAGAAGCAGATTCCTGGCTA
The DNA here is from genome assembly GCF_002201575.2 of Neomonachus schauinslandi. Taxonomy (NCBI): domain Eukaryota; kingdom Metazoa; phylum Chordata; class Mammalia; order Carnivora; family Phocidae; genus Neomonachus; species Neomonachus schauinslandi. Next base: position 182,347,822 of record NC_058404.1, read on the forward strand.
AGCAGGGATCCCAACTCGGGGCTTGATCCCAGGACCCCAAGATCATGACCTGAGCCAAAGGCAGATGCTTAACCGACTGAACCACCCAAGCGCACCTTAAGTTTTTTTTTTTAAAGATTTATTTCTATTTATTTTTGAGAGAGAGTGAGTGCAAGTGGGGGGAGGGGAAGAGGGAGAGGAAGAGAGAGAATCTGAAGCAGACTCTGTGTTGAGAGTGGAGCCCAACGTGGGGCTCAATCCCACAACCCTGAGATCAGGACTTGAGTCATAATCAAAAGATGGACGCTCAACTCACTGAGCCACCCAGGTATCCCAGGAAGGGATTATTTTAGATTATTTTGTTAGGTCCAACATAACCACAAGGATCCTTATAAGTGAAAGAGAGAGGCAGCAGGGTCAGAATCAGAGAAATTTGAAGATACTGTCTGCTAGCTTTGAAGATGGAGAAAGGGACCATGAGCCAAGGAATACAGGTGTGTTCTAAAAGCTGGGAAAGGCAAGGGAATGTATTCTTCTTCAGAGCCTGTAAAAGGAACACATCTCTGACAACACCTTGATTTTAGCTCACTAAAACTCATTTCAGACTTCTGATCTTTACAACTGTAAGAAAATATACTTGTTTTAAGGCACCAAATTTGTGGTAATTTGTGGTAATTTGTTATAGCTGCAATAATAAGCTAATACAATTAATATAACTAATAAAGTAACATAGCTAATATAATAACAAACTAATACAACCAATAATAAATTAATATAATTAAAGTAAAATTAAACAAAAGGAAAATATACTTACAAGTATCTTCCCAGCATTGCTTGGAAAGAGAACAATTTCTAAAGAAATGTTTGTATTAACTCTCCCTTAGCAGGCTGGTGGGAACATACTAGTGTTAGGAGAAGATCTGTGCTTAAATATATACTCCGTGAGTCTCCGTTGCCCTAGCGAAGACAAGATATCTGAGACTGCTCTAGAGAGAATACCGGGGACTGTAAGGGGATAGTGCTGGAGGTGGTACGTCAGACACCATGTTCTGTGTGCCACCCTAGCGTACGGACAAAGAGCTGCCAACTGTCACTCTAGCTGGGATTCCAAATTTGTATCTGTAAGGAAGTAACAGTTCAACTGTAAATTTGCTATAAAATTTTGTGATTGTATAAAGATGACAACTTCAATTAACCAGAAACTAACGAGCAAATTAACTACAAAGTTTAACTTTGATTACTTAGTAATTAAGTGAAAATTGAACTTTATGAGGAAAAGGTTATACATGGCAATGATTTACTTTATTCAGGAGAGCTGTAAGAAACTGCATGTGTAAGTCCCAACTATGGTTTATAAGTAGAATTACACCTAAAATGTCCACATGTAGCTACAAAAGATTTACTTGAGCTTATAGTTTTCTTCAGTCTCTTGGAAACATATTTCTGGTGAATGTTTCTAAGAAATAAGTTATTTATGTCATAAAAAGCACATAAGAAACAATGGATATCAATTGGAAATCACTTTAACTTAGAACTATTACACAATTTTTTTCAAACCAATTTGGAGAATTTTTTCAAACCAATTTGGAGAATTTCAAATGATGAATTTTCAAAAATGATTCTTTAAAACACTCTTCCCTGATTTAAATTTTCATAAATTAAAAGGCAAAGTGGCTTACAAGGACTTTGAGACTGGGCAGCCCTAGCTAGGCGTCCTGGTAGCTGTACTGAGCTTGGGCTCTGAGCCTAGCTTCTCCATCTGTAAAACGGGAATAAACCTACCTTACAGGTAACAATTAGTTATGAAATACATAAAGTATCCAGAGCAGATCCTGGAACCTAATAGGCAATGCATAAATAAATGACAAAAGTGCTGACAATTTCACTTGCAATGATTGGAGAATAGTGGGAGAAAATTAAAAAAACAAAGCCTTTTATTCTGGACTAGTTTCTTGCTTAGGCATGGGCACTCATCTTCTTAACACATTCTTATAGACAAAAACAAACATTTAAAATCTTTCCCTTCTCTGTCTTCCTGGCTTCCAACCTATACATTCTTTCTGTATGACTAATCTGAATTCCTGGAACCACCAAGTTTATAGCTACTGAAAACCTGAAAATCCAGTCATTCTTGATTCTTACATCTCTCCCAACGTACGTATTTAGCCAGTCGCCAAAATCTACCTTTGATAGTTGCTCTTCCTTCCTCCCCCCCTTACCTTCCTTCCTCCTTCCAACAGGTATTTATTGAACACATACTACATGGCAGGCACTGTTCAAAATATATTGTATGTCACATGGTAAATGCAATGGAAAAAAATAATGCAGACATGAAGGATGATGCACGCACACATGCACATGTCTACATTGGGAGAAGTTTAAGTTTGCTACTTAAATTAGGACCTAAAAGTGGTCAGGAAATGAGCCTCGGGTAATAAGGCTTTTTGGCAGAACAGCTCCTGGGAGCACATAGGTAAGCCCAGAGTTTAAGGCAGAGGTCCAGAAAATGGGGAGTTGTCATTACATGGATGATATAAAGCTGTGAGAACAGATGAGATCACCAAAGGCAAAGACAGAAAGAAAAAAGAGGTCTGAGGACTTATCCCTGGGGTATTCCAGGATAAGACAGGGAGAGGAGGAAAAACCAGGTGAATGAGAATGCCAGCTAGTAAGACAGAAGGAAACCAAGAAGCACAATATCCCAGAAGATAAGTGAAAGTAAGTGAAAAAAGAGAAGAAGACAAGGAGAGGGGATGATTAACCAGATGAGAAGTGGGAACTAACTGGACTCAGCAATACGAAGTCACTTGTGACTTTAGTGGAACAGTTGGGCAAAAAAAGTAATAAAGAAGGATTCAAGAGAGAATAGGAGGATAGAAATTGAAAACAGTCTCTACAGATTTTTTTTAAAGACTTTGTTTGAGAGAGAGCATGAGCAAAGGCTCCTTGCGTATGACCTGAACCGAAGGCAGACTCATACCTGACTGAGCCACTCAGGCGCCCCAATATCTATGGATTTTTTAAAAGAAGTTTTGCTGAATAAAGGAACAGAGGAATGGTGCTGTAGCTGGACGGAACAGCGATCAAGAAAGATTCTTGTTTCGGGGTGCCTGGGTAGCTCAGTCAGTTAAGCGTCTGACTTCACTGGGCTCAGGTCATGGGCTCAGGTCATGGGCTCAGGTCATGATCCCAGGGTGGCGTTGGCCTCCCTGCTCAGTGGGGAGTCTGCTTCTCCCTCCCCCTCCGCCTCTCCCCCCAGCTCGTGCTCTCGCTCTCTCAAATAAATAAATCTCTAAAAAAAAAGACTTTTATTTCATTTTATTTTGCTTTGTTTTTTGGATGAGAGGAATAACAGCATATTTGTGTACTGAGAGGAGAGATCCAATAGATATGGGAAAATTGACAATAGAAAAACTAACAATTGCACTGCTTTTGAGTACCAAAGTGACATGCGTTTTAGCGTCCAAATGTAGAGACTGATTTTATCATAGATCAAAGCAGGGACAGTTTATCCATAATAAGAGGAAAGGAAAGCGGAGTATATGGCTACAGCACAGGTGGGTGCAGTGCATGTGGTGGTGGGAGTATGTGGGGCTCTCTTCTCAGAGCTTTGACTTTTTTCAAAAACAGGAGTCAAAGCCATTATCTGAAAGAGAAGAGGCGGAGGTCTGAAGAAGACAGGAGGTGCGCAAAGTCATCAAGGAGAACAGATGAATGACTGAACTGGGGAAATGAAGTAGAATTTCTGGGCAGAAATAACTCTTTTGAGGTCATGAATGTAAAGCATACTCAGGTCATGAACTCTTAGTGGTCATGAATGTAAAGCACAGCTAGTTATCATGGTTGCATCTTTTTCTCCAGCCACATACAAAAGCATACTGCTGCCACAGAATTGGTAGAGAATTGTATTTAACCAGGGTTAAGGTTTTGTCTGGTAATTACTATTAGAAAGTGGGAGGAAGGCAAGGGAGTTGAACACGTATTCAAGAGGAAGTGATTATAATGACTGATCATGGTACTGACATTTCTTTGTTTTCTCTTGTCTATTCACACAGACCTTGCTCCCTAGCAGGTGTCCATTAACGCGTTATAACCTGAACCACTGGAGCTGTTCATTGCCATGCTAAGCTAATCTCTCCTTACCAGTCACTGTATGCATGTGGTTCATGTGCATTTTTGTTTTTCCCATTCTCCTCCTAATTCCTTGCCTTTAAGAACCAGACATTTCTTACAACATCTCTGTTCTGAAGTCACCACTAAACTGTACTACTCCTAGAATTTATGTCTACTTTAACTGTATTTGCATGGCACATTACATAGACTTATATCAGAACATTTATCAAATTATAACTATGCATTTGCCTTTCCCCTCATTTTCCACTAAAACGTGAGTTTGATAAAATCCTCTTATGTGGCACCTAACACAGTGCCTGTATCAGAACACACTCAATATAATATGACATGGATACATGAATAAATGATATTTGATTGCCCCTCGGCCTTTCTTAAACTCCATTTAATGGCATTAAAATATCTGTAAGTATGGCATACTCTAATATGTTAGTAGTGTTGAGTATATGCTAGATAAGCCAAGCATAGGATAAAAGATTTGTCACACAACAGAGTGAGTAAGTCCCCATGTCTTCCCTGAATTCTTCCTTATGAATATTTTATATACTTTGGACCACAAGTTAACTTTTATAGGTTGTCATGATGTACTAGAACCCCCAAATGATTAAATTACCCAATTTACTTCTGTGGAATGAGGAGCATCTTCTGTTTGAACACATTTTAAAACTGACAATTTAACATTTTAAACATCACGAAGTATTTTTAAGAATTTCATGCAAAATAAAAACGAACTAAACTTTGGAATACTAAAAAGTTGAACTATCACCCAAAGCACTATTTGTATAATATTCAGTGTTGTTGCCTATAAAATTTAGGTAACTAACATGAGACACTCGGGAGCAGTGCCTGGTGTATCCTTGTAACACAGGCCCAGATTTCCCTTAAAGAGGGATTACTAGACGTCTTCTCATCTATCTATGGACATAGCAATGTCACATGCCATCTAACTTTGTAGTCTAGTCACAAAACTCAATAAATGGGTTAGGACCCAGGGCATGGCCAGAAACATTAAATTTACTCCATTATCATCAACAATTTCCTCACAGAGCAGTTGTGTAGCTAGGCAGTTCTGCCAAAGGAAAGCCTATAATTAATGATTAAAAAAATAATAATAAAACAAACTATGTCTTCTCTCTCTCTCACACACACACATAAATGCACATATATAGGGCGCCTGGGTGGCTCAGTTGGTTAAGCGACTGCCTTCGGCTCAGGTCATGATCCTGGAGTCCCTGGATCGAGTCCCGCATCGGGCTCCCTGCTCGGCGGGGAGCCTGCTTCTCCCTCTGACCCTCCCCCCTCTCATGTGCTCTCTCTCTCTCATTCTCTCTGTCTCAAATAAATAAATAAAATCTTTAAAAAAAAATGCACATATATAAATAATTTTTCCCAGAGAAAAATCAGAATTCAATTTCTGATAATATTGTTTTCAATACATACTATTACATATATTTTTACTACATAAAATGGACTTCTCTCTTCTTTAGTCAGACTAATTGTAAAATAAATCATTAAAAGGTGTGATCATGGAAAGTGTTTCCTTAATAACTATCTGCATAATTCCCAAAGACAAAGCTTATGTATTATAAATATCCTTTTCTTTATTTTATAGGGATAAAGATCTGCATTAAAGCTTATTTAGTATTATTACTGAAGTACTAAAAGTAGCAAAGCCCATGAGATCTAGCTAAAAAAAAAAAATACAGTTGGGACTGAAATATTGATAAGAATGGAAAATAAAGGTTAAAGCACAATCCTACAGTATTACTGTCTGTGATATGAATTAATATCCAATGCTTTACATAAACACCTTAAAACAACTTCAAAACATTTTTCATGTTGTTTTGTCTCCTTAGCTAGAATGTAAGCCCATCAAAGGTAATATAATTTACATATAATATAGAGATCAATAAAGATCAATAAATATTTACTGATGATTACTCTGCTTTTCTCAGAGATATATCCATTGTTCATAAATAATTCTGTTTGTCAGACTTAGTCACTTGTAAGTTTTCCATGTTTATGTGGGAGAGGCAAAAATGAATATCTATCTATATCCCCCCTTAGCCATAGGGAATGTTCCAAGACGTCCAGTGGATGCCTGAAACCACAGATAGTACAGAACCCTATATATATATATATATATTATGCTTTTTCCTACATATACATACCTATGATAAAGTTTAATTTATAAATTAGGCACAATAAGAGATTAAGAACAATAATAATAAAGAAGAACAACTATAACAATACTTTGTAATATAAAATAAGTGGATATAGTCTGTCTCTCATAAAATGTCTTGTACTGTACTCAACTTTCTTCTTTTTGTGAGGATGTGAGATAATGAAATGCCTACGTGATGAGATGAAGTGAAGGGAATGATGTAGGCATGTGATGCAGCCTTAGGCTACTACTGACCTTCAGACTATACACCAGAAGGAGGATCATCTGCTTCTGGACCATGGTTGACTATGGGTAACTGAAACCATGGAAAGCAAAACTATGGATAAGCAGGTACCATTGTACCTTCAAGGGTTAATTCTTATTTCAAGAAATTGTTACCACTCTCATTTCAAACAATACCCTTACTGATTCTGTTCGCTGGAGGAGGCAGATTTGTTACCTGGCAAGTCCCTTTTACCACCACTAAAAAGCTTTTGTAACTGTAATTTGAAATTGACAGTCCTCTTCTCTCCAGTCACCAAAGGGGATGAAATTGTCAACTTTACACTTTCTCTTTACATTTTACCCACACACTGAAGTAGAATAGTCAACATGCTATAAATCATGTCATTACTGATCTTTAGTTGATATTATAATATATATATTCATATATTTAGTGTTTCATGTTCAGGATTGAAATAATTAGCACAGGAGGGACCAAAAAAATTTAACAAGTTAGTTAAAATTTTTGCCAAGCAGTAGATATTTAGTTTGTTTGGTTTCATTTGTTTTATAACTGTAATACTGAGCAACAATAACTGATCTGTTTCCCTTAGGACTGAGTTCACAAAAAGGATCTATCACATCTAGACCTAAACTCGACTTAAGGAAATCTTGAACCCTGTACAATGACAGCCAATAATTCCTAAAATTAAGCCTTTAGATAAAAGAAGAAGGCTTCCTTCTTAACAATGAAAAAAAAAAAAATCAAACCTCATCAATGAAAAAGATTAGCATTTTCATTCAGTATCTACAGCATGGTATGCACTAGGATTAACAATGAGGACCAAAACACTATGGAATTTATATGGGAGAGACAATCATAAAATAATCAAATAAGTCCTAATAAGAGCTATAAATAAAAGGTATGAAAAGTATTACATACTACTTTCAAAGCACATTTCAGATGGCCAAGACCTGGTTGTGTGTGTTTGTGTGGGGGAAATAGGGTGTAGGTCAGGGAAGGTATACATCAGGAAGTGATATTTTAGCTGAGAGCTGAGGGAAAAATAGGGTTTACTTGGGGAAGACACGAGGGTAACAGTCTTTCACATCAAAGGAACTGTAGGTCTGATGGCCCTGAGGTAGAAAGGAACACAGGGAACTTGAGGAGTGAAACAATCAGTGGTTGGAACACACTGGGCCGGAGAGTCAGGACAGAGGTAAGCAATGTGGCTGGGAAGGTGAGCCAGGCATGTAGGGTCATGGAGGCCCCATGAAGGATTTTGGTCTTTTTGGTTTTAATCACACAAGTGGCATGGATCGACTGGTGTTTTTAAAAGAACATTCTGGGCAATCAGATAAGAAAAAGAAGTAAAAGACATCTGAATAGGCAAAAAAGAAACCACCCAAATTGTCTTTATTGATAGATGATACTGAGACAGGGAAACTGAAGGGACCCCAAGAGAAAAAAAAAAATTTTTTTTCCCCTTTGCTTCTGTTCTTGCTAGGACCTGCACCCCTGCCCTACGCATGCCTTAATGTATGTCCTCCTCTTAAGGGACGAAGATTTAATGATTTCTTTGGAGCCTTCCAGCACGACAGATACCATCTAAGGAATGACCAGGTGAGGCCATCATGTGCATATTCCAGACTACTGTCACTGAGCACCTTGACACTAAAACCTTCTGGCTCTAGGGAATAAGTGACTATGACGGACACCTGGACCCTGTCCTTGTTTTGACCAGTTCCTGGATGCCTGAGAAGACACGTGTACCAAACCACAATGTCAATAAAAACCCAGACCCCAAGCACAGGCTCTCTTGTTTCCTTTCTGAGGCTCCCAGACACTATCTGATCTGCTCACTCTCTACTCTTCCAATAAACTCTTCTTTTGCCTCCTGCTGGCTCGAGTTTGATTTCCATCCCGTGTGCAGCCAAGGACCCTCTTGGCTGGTCCTGTGGGACGCCTTCTGGGTCCTCAGACCCAGCTTGCCCGCATCATCTTGGCAACCAAAGGGACCCACAGAGGAACATTGGTATCCCCAGATTGAGTCTGCGAAGCACAACTTGGCTTTCAGGAACTGGTAAGTTCCTCCTCTGGGAAACAGAGCTGGTTTAATGCTGATGTAATTTTTGTCTCTGTGCTTCTCTGTTTTCTTCCTCCATTCTCCAGGGAGGAAGAGAAATTGGGAAAACTGGTCTGTGAACCTGCTCTTCTTACTCCCCATTCTCTCTGTGCTCTGAAACTCTTTTTACTCTGGCTTCCAGACAACTTCAAGGCTGTTAGTTGTCATGAGAGACTGAGTCACTCAGCTCCAAAGAAAAGGGACACTTGTTCCTTCCCGCTGAAAGGTGTTCTGAGGCAACTAAGGACCAAGGGAAGGATCAGAGATGATTTGAGACAGGTGTGGTCCCATAGAAAAACTTCCCCCCAACCATGGTAATTAATTTTTGGCTTACCCAGGGATGCACACAGAAGGACTGATCATCCAGTGCTGTGAGCCCCCATGGTGGTTTTAGACTGCCACTGGGACAAACAGACAGGTAAGTGGGGAAGATAGGCCCCCGGTTGTCCCCATAAGTAGCACATTCGACCTACCACATGCTCTCCCTAGAATAGAGTCTGCACTTCTCTCTCTCTCTCTCTCTCTCTTTTCCACTGCCAAGTGGCTGTCTCCTCACGGCAATTCTGGGACATTGGAATAATGCTGGAGATTGGTGGCCAATCTTGTCGAGGACCAAAACTCTTAGAATAAAGAGTGGTCCTGGTGCCCCCAGTTGCAATGGGTTTTTGGCGTATAGGGATGAGACACACGGCATCTTGTTAGATGAGGGAGAAATGTGGCAAGTTGGAATCTTTTGCACCCTTTTGCTCACTATGCCAGACCCTATCACTCCTCTACACCTATTTCTACCCCTCTGAATTTTTGCCTTTTTGGCCCTTTAAACTGTTCACCCAGTCATTGAGGAATTATATTGTCTGACCATAGTATTCAGCATTAGCAGGCTTCCCTATCCTTAAGAGATTATCTTTCCTTTTAGTTTCTAGGAAACTCCATGACTTTGATCTGATTCATTTGGCCGGGGCCACTGTAGCCAATGACTCTCTCCTCTGCCTTAGATCTCTTGCATTCTGAACAATATCATCCTAGAATCTTTGCCCCAATCTGACTCCTTGCTTATGGTCCTAAATGGGGGCAAGAGTGAGCATTCCCACGGGTTCCCGTTTGTTTGTTATATAATTAGGCACAATTTATGCTGGAGAAGTTGAAAAAGAAGAAGCTAATATTCTATTGTAATGAGGCTTGGCCCCACTATCACTTGGGGAACCAAGAAACCTGGCCTGCAAATGGGAGTTTGAATTACAATACCATTTTACAGCTTGATTTATATTGTAAGAGGGAAGGGAAATGGAATGAAGTGCCTTCTGTGTTACCCTTTAGGGCCCTATATCAGGACCCCAAAGGACAATGTAAAGTTTGCGTGGCCTGAGTTCCTAAATCGGGGAGGCACTTGACATCCTGGAACTGATTTGATGTTTGATCTGACTTGGGGGAAACCTACAGATCTTACTGTTTCATTGCTGCACTGTAGAGGAGGGAATGAGACCATGCATAGTTAAGCCAGTTAATTCGATAAAGTAAGAGAAGAAACTCAAAGAAAGGGTGAAAACCCAGCTCTCTTTGGAGGGTCTCTGATGGAGGCTTTCCAGAAGTATACCAGTACAGACCCCAATTCTCCAGAAGGGCCGTTACTGTTGGCTGTGCATTTTATCCTGCAATCTGCAGCAGGTGTCAGGGGAAAATGACAGAAGGCAACTGGTGGGCCCTGAACTCCTATGAACCAATTGTTGGATATGGCTTTTGCTGTTTTTAATAATAGAGATAGGGCAGAGAAGATGGACATGTTTGTCCAAAATAAATGCCATGCCCCACTTTTGGCCACAGCAATGGGGAACTCACCACTCCAGGATCCCCATATGTAGAAACCTACAAGGCTGGACTCTGGCAAAGCCTGGCTCACAAAAGGCTGGGGGTCCCAATCAATGTGCCTTCAGTAGGACGGACAGCCACTGGAAAAAGGATTGTCCCCACCTCAGAAGGAAGGTGGGTCCAGCCCCAAAAGCTTTGCTGGCCAAAGTTACAGAGGCCTGAAGGGGCCCGAGCTCTCCCTATAGCTCCTCCTGGACATCTCAACATAACCAAGAGCCTCAGGCTATCTCTGATGGGGCAAGTAAGGATACTGAATTTGCATTGGACACAGGAGCCACTTACTCTGTCCTGACTCAGCCTCATGGGCTTCTCCCAGCACTCTTGTACAGTTACTGGAATAGATGGATGGGCACAGGTGAGACAACTGACTTGTCCAGTAGCTTGTGACATGGCCTGTCTCTTGCTTTCACACAGCTTTCTCCTGTTACCTGAATGCCCTACTCCATTACTGGGAGCAACTTACTTGCTAAGCCATAAACATAGGACTGACAGACCCAAATGTAGAGAAAACAAAGTTTATAATGGTAATGGGCCTAGACATGCAAGTGGGAAATAATATTTATGTGCCAGACAGTATACCGTCCCATATTACAATCAGAATAATGCCCAATGTATGGGAAACAGAGGTTCCTGGGAGAGCCAATAATATTTCCTCCATTGTTATCTCCCTAAGACCACGGGTAGAATATTCTTGGAAAAGACCAGAGACCCAAGAAGGTATTCAGCCTCTAATTAAGAAGTTTTTGAAATATGGATTATTAACCCCTTGTAAGTGACCCTGCAATATCCCCATTCTACCAGTGAAGAGCCAAACGGGGAGTACTGCTTTATCCAGGATTTGAGCGCAATGAATGAGGCAGTGATCCCTATTCATCCCACAGTCCCTAACCCTTATGCCATAATGACACAAGTGCCTCCAGATGCAAACTGGTTTATGGTGTTAGACTTAAAGGATGCTTTCTTCTGCATACCGGAACACCCTGACTCCCCATATCCTTTTGCTTTTGAATGGACTGACCCTGATACTTGTGAGATCCCCCAGCTGACCAGGACGGTGCTGTCTCAGGGATTCAGAGACAGCCCATATTTGTTTGGGAATGCTTTAAAAATGGAAGGGGGGGGTTACAACAGATTAATGGAACTTTACTTCAATATGTGGGTGATATATTGATTGCCAGCCCTACAAAAGAGGATTCTGATGAAAATACAACCCTCACCCTTAACTTTTTAGGACAATGGGGATACAGAGTATCTCTGCAGAAAACCCAGACTTCTAAGGAGAAGGTTCAATACCTGGGCTATGTCCTCACTCCAGAGGCACGGACACTGGCCCAGGACAGAAAATCATCCACACTGAATATTTTAGTACCACAAACAATAAGGCAGTTAAGAACCTTCTTAAGCACGCTAGGCTTTTGTTGCATTTGGATTCCAGGGTTTAGCCTTATGGCCAAACTCTTTTATAAAGCATTACAAGGAAGTGATTTAGAACCCCTGGAATGGAATGATGATTGCCATCAAGACTTCAAAGGTATGAAAGAAAAACTGAGCACTGCTCCTGTCTTGGGGCTCCCAAACCTGGAAAAAATCCTTCACCTCATATGTCTGAGAAAGGACAGGAAAAGCCTTGTGTGTCCCAACTCAAAAACTCAAACCTGTTCCTAGCCCAGTAGCTTCTTTCTCCAAACAATTAGATCTGGTAGCAGAAGGATGGCCAGGATGTTTACCAGCAGTGTTGTGACTACCCACCTAGTTGGAGTAGCTAGCATATTTACTCTAGGAAAACATCTGGATGTCATGATCCCACATCAAGTCCAAGGGGTTTTAGAAGTCAAAGGGCACGAATGCTTAACAGGAGAGAGATTACTGAGCTATCAAGCCCTCCTCCTTGATACCCCTGATGTAACTAACCCTTCAGGTGTGTGGAGGCTTAAACCCAGCTCCTCTATTACCTGATGAAGGCAAGCAGGAGCTTCTAATCCACTCCTGTGTGGACACTGAAAAATAAGTGTATTCAAGGAGGTCCGATTTAAAGGACAAACCTTTGCCCAATCCAGAGGCCGAATGGTTTACAGACGGAAGTAGCTTTATGCATGAGGGAACCAGAAAAATCGGATATGCTATTGTCAGCCTACAGGAGGTAACTGAGGCACAAGCTTTCCCTCCCCATACTTCAGCACAAAGGGCCGAACTGATTGCTTTAACCTGAGCACTACAACTAGGTAAAGGGTTAAAGTTAAATATATATCCTGATTCTAAATATGGCTTCTTAATATTTCATGCCCATGCAGCCATCTGGAAAGGGGTACTATCAAATTCAAAAAGCTCCCCTATGAAACATAAAGGGAAAATTTTAACATTACTAGAGGCTGTACAGCTTCCTTGGGAGGAGCCAGTTGTACATTGTAAAGGACACCAAAGAGACCAAACAATAAGGAGTAAAGGAAACGATTTTGCGGATAGAATAGCAAAAGGGACAGCAAGGAAGAAAGAGCTTGCTATACAGGTTTTAGCTTCCAGAAGGTCCTCTGCAAGAAAGAAGCCCAAACTATACTCCCTCTGAGGCTCAATGGGCCTTACAAAAGGGATCTGAAATCGATTGGGATGGTATATATTAAATAACAAATATGTACTCCCCAAGGCATTGCAATGGAAAATAACTGAGCCTTCTTCTGCCACTCCTGGGGCTGCTTGTGTGCTCGCTCGCTGTGGACCTGGCACCTCTTTGGTGAAGCGGCAGCTGAGGAGACTCCAGTGCTCGCCATGGCTGAGGAAAAGCCCAAGGAAGAAGTCACGACTGAGAACAACAATCATATTCATTTGAAGGTGGCGGGGCAGGATGGTTCTCTGGTGTACTTTAAGATTAAGAGGCATACACTACTTAGTAAACTGATGAAAGCCTACTGTGAACGACAGGGTCTGTCCATGACGCAGGTCAGGTTCCGATTTGACGGGCACCCGATCAAGGAAACAGACACGCCAGCGCTGCTGGAGATGCAGGATGAAGATATAATTGATGTGTTCCAGCAGCAGACAGGAGGCGTCTACTAGAAAGGGAACTCGCTACTTTCCTCCAGGACTCTGTTCCTCCAGATCAAGAAGACATTCTCAGGTAGAAAGCCACAATCTGGTCCCACCACACCCTGACTACTGCAGTATAGTTTTCTCTGGTCTTTCATTTTCCCCTCCCCCCTTCCCTTGTCTTTTATTTTCCCCTCCCCCCTTCCCTTGGTGGACATAAAGTAACTATATATGTGCACAAGCACAATTGCCCATTTTTTTTTTTTAACTAAATGGCCAATGGTATGTTTTGATTGACATCAAATGGAGATGGGATAGGGGAAAATACTGGTTCTGTGAGAATATCCCCTCTTTCCATTTGTGGCATGCTCAGTCAGCTCTTACCTTTATATTCCAGCAAGTTGTTTTGCTTTCACGGTTTAACAAAAAAAGAACAACATAAAATCTTTGCATACCTTGTTTGACTGGAGAATTTTAATGTTTTTCATTTATCATTGTAAAACCAAGGACAATTTTATAACTTTTTTGTATGTAGCTGTTACATGTAAGACGATCTGTCTTTAAGTGGGGATAAATTACTCTAAAAGAAATGAATCCTAGATTGTTTTCAAGTGTCTTGTTGTTTAAATAAACTTCTTGTTTAAAATGAAAAAAAAAAAAAAAAGAAAATAATTAAGCAAATACATTACTCCACTCACTTTGGTAGAGACACTATGGAAAATCTATTGCCCCAAGTATTCAGAGGAAAGAATCTAGCCAAAACTCTAAGAGAAGTTACCAGGGCATATGAGATTTGTGTCAGAAATGACCCAGGGTCCCATCCTATGCCTCCCCTCTTAATTAAGCCAGTTCAATATAGAGGCACTTACCATGGGGAAGACTGGCCAACTGACTTCACTCAAATGCCACCCTCTCTGGGATAGAAGTATCTGCTGGTTTATGTGGATACATTGACAGGGTAGGTAGAGGCCTTCCCTATTAGAACAGACAGGGCTTTAGAGGTTTCTAAGATCTTATTAAAGGAAGTCATACCTAGGTTTGGACTTCTCTGGAGTCTGCAAAGTGATAATGGACCCTCTTTCGCTGCTAAAATAACACAATTATCAGGGACCCTAGGGATCTGCTATCAACTTCATCTCTCATGGAGGCCTCAATCTTCAGGAAAAGTGGACAAAATGAACCACATCTTTAAACGAACTTTGGCAAAACTCTGTCGAGAAACTCATGAAACACGGTATAAGCTGTTGCTGATTGCTTTACTCAGAATAAGAGTAGCTCCAAAGGGGAGTCTTAAATTGAACCCCTTTGAAATGACATATGGAAACTATGACCTTTTCTCACTCCAACTTTATGGTTTGCTGAGGAAACCAATCAAATTTTAAAATACATTCCTAGTCTGGGTAAAGCACTAGTCTCTCCAAAAGTATGGAAATAAAGTACTTCCAAACCCCACTGAAGACAAGCAGTCTGTGCCAATGCCACCAGGGAGCAAGAGACCATTAAAAACATGGAAAAGGGGATCACCAGAAGATCAGCTTGAACCAAGGTGGGAAAGGGCCCTATCAGCTTTTACTCAGCACCCCCACAGCAGTAAGACTTAAAGGTCTCTTGAGCTGGGTTCACTTGTCCAGAATCAAACCTATCTCTCCTGAGTCTCTGCAGGAGCCAACTTTGATACCACCTCCAAGGGAAGAAGGGGACACATATGCCTGCGAGCCTGTCAACGAATTAAACCTATCTTTTCAAGAAAATACCTGCTGCAGTGTCTACCTGGAGCTCCCAGCATCCACCCATGCCTGCGAACCTGAGGAAAAGACTAAAGTTGCTGCTCTGAAGGACCAATAAGTAAGGCTCGATGGCGCTTTTAAAATCTTTCACTTTTCTAAATTTGCTCTTTACTTACCTATCTCTAGGACAAGCTACTGGCCCCAATTTATTTTTGCAATGGGCTCAACACTACGCTGACAGTTTACAGAAAAGTTCCTGCTGGATTTGTGGCCTCCTCCCTTTATCCAGCACCTCAGGCCTCCCGTGGTGGGTTTCTCCTTTACAAGGCACAGACTGGCATTACTTACACCAATATGTAAAAGATATGGTTTTCCAGCCAAATACAAGCATATATAGGGACATCTCTATCACTAACGGCAATGTTTCTTGTTGGCCTATGGTAAATATTACCTGGAATTCTCCAGGCCATAAAAGACCTTTTTCCTACCCCCAGACTGCCAAAATCATGACTGAATATGCCAACTCTAAGACTGAAAATAAGAAAGCATTGTGGGGAACAACTAAGCCTAATAATATGAGATATACCGAGGATGGTTATTTTCAAGTATGGGATGAATTTATGTGGCTTACTCCTACCATAGGCCAATTAAACCAGAAAGCTCTTTTATGTTGGGAGCAAAGAAATCATACCTATGATGCCTGGCCTAATAGCACCCGTGAATTAGGATGGCTCTCCCGAGGAGCTTGTACCCATATCATTGTTTTACAATCAACTGACTGGTTTGCTACTGATTGGATAAGACGACCAGGCATCAGATGGTTAGCACCCAATGGAACTCAATGGCTATGTGGCACAAATTTGTGGCCTTGGCTACCCCCTGGATGGATAGGGCGTTGTACCCTGGGTTTTCCCTGGATACAAGGGAGATTGCGTAAAAAATTATCTATGCCTGCAAATTATCCCCACCTACTCCATCGCTGGACACGGTCAGTCTTCCACTGGTATGATCACCTGTTAGGTATTTTCCTGCCCCAACTGGGAATAGAAGACATAATCTGGCACATAGAGGCCCTCACAAACTATACCAAACACGCCCTTAATGATACTATGCATGCACTCAGCCTGTTAAATTCTGAAGTTGCATTAATGAGAAAGGCTGTATTACAAAATAGGATGGCCTTAGACATAATAACAGCAGCTCAAGGAGGAACCTGTGCTATCATTAAGACTGAATGTTGTGTATATATCCCAGATAACTCAGCTAATGTATCTAAACTTTTATCAGACATGCACAACCAAATTGAAGCAATGTCTGACTCCTCTAGTTCCCTCAATGATTGGATTTATTCCTGGTTTAGTGGAAATGGATGGTCTTGGTGGAAAAAACTTCTTTTACTAGTAGTAGCAATAGTTCTGCTAGGGCTTTTTCTTTGCTGTGGGAGCTATTGTTGTTGCATGTTCTGCATAAATATGTCAGAAAAATTATCAGAACGGATATTCTCTAGGAGGCGTTCTATTTTAATGATGAGGCCTCATGAACATCTTTGACAATCTACAAGTAGGGGCCCTTCATTTAATTGGGATTTTTATGCGTTCCAATAGGCAGGGTCTACAATCCCTTTCAGCCTGAAGAAGCTACAGAAGATGAGACCTTCGCCCTTCAACACCCCTTAAGAATACGAGAATGAAAATCCCATAGCAGGGAATGAGACAGGGAAATCGAAGGGGACCCCATGAGAAAAAAAAAAAAAAGGTTTGGCTTTTTTTTTTCCCCCTTTGTTTCTTTTTCTGGCTTCTATTCTTGCTAGGACCTGCACCCCTGCCCTACACATAACTTAATGTATGTCCTCCTCATAAGGGATGAGGAGTTAATGATTTCTTTGGAGTCTTCTAGCACAACAGATACCATCTAAGGAATGACCAGGTGAGGCCATTATGTGCACACTATAGACCACTGTCACTAAACACCTTGATGCCAAGACCCCCGGGCTCCAGGGAATAAGTGACTTATGATGGACACCTGGACCCTGTCTTCATTCTGATCGGTTCCTGGATGCCTGAGAAGACACATGCACCAGACCACAATCATCAATAAAAACCTCAGACCCTAAGCAAAGACTCCCTCTTTTCCTTTCTGAGTCACCCAGATACTCCATCTGTATCTGCTCTCTATACCTTCAATAAACTCTGCTTTCACCTCCTGCTGCCTCATGTTTGACTTCCATCCTGTGTGAAGCCAAGGACCCTCTAGGCTGGTCCAGTGGGACCCCCTCTGAGTCCTCAGACCCGACCTACCTGCATCAATATGAACTTATATACATAAAAATCCTAAAGACTCCACCAAAAAGCTGCTAGAACTAACTAATCAACCAATTCAGTAAAGTTGCAGGATGTAAAACCAACATCAGAAAACAGTTGCATTTCTTTTTTTTTTAAAGATATTTATTTATTTGAGAGACAGAGAGAGAGCATGAGAGAGTGGCAGAGGGAGGGGGAAAAGCAGACTCCCCGCTGAACAGGGAGCCCAACACAGGGCTCAATCCCAGGACCCTGAGATCATGACCTGAGCTGAAGGCAGACACTTAACTGACTGAGCCACCCAGGCGCCCAACAGTTGCATTTCTATACATTAATAACAAAACAGCTTAAAAAAAAACACCCAATAATTCCATCTCACAATAACATCCAAAAGAATAAGATACTAAGGAATAAATTTACCCAAGGAGGTGAACGATCTACACTGATAAGTATAAGACTTTGATGAAAGAAACTGAAGAAGACACAAATGGAAAAAAATCCCCGTGTTCATGGATCAGAAGAAATAACATTGTTGAAATGTTGATATTACCAAAAGCCATCTACAGATTCAATGCAATCCCTATCAAAATTCCAATGGCATTTTTCACAGAAACAGAAAAACCGATCCTAAAACTTGTATAAACACATGAAGGACCCTGAATAGCTACAGCAGTCTTGAGAAAGAACAACAAAGTGGAGGCATTACACTTCCTGATTTCAAAGTACACTTCAAAGCTACAGTAATCAAAACCTTATGGTACTGGCATAAAAACAGACACAAGAGATCAATGGAACAGAATCAAGAGCACAGAAATAAACCCCTGCATATATAGTCAACTCATATTTGACAAGGGAGCCAGGAATACTCAATGCAGAAAGGATAGTACGTCAATAAATGGTGCAGGGAAAACAGGATATTCACATACAGAAGAGTGGAATTAGACCCCTATTTCACATCGCTCACAAAAGTAAACTTAAAATGGATTAAAGACTTAAATTTAAGACCTGATCCATAAAACTCCTAGAAGAAAACATCAAGAAAATTTCCTTGACATTGGTCTTGGCAGTGATTTCTTGGATATGATGCCAAAAGCACAAGGAACAAAAGCAAAAATAAATGAGACTCCATCAAGCATGAGTCTGCTTATTTGTTTGCTGACTTGGTTGAAATATTTTACAGAGGTTCCTTTCTCTCACAGTGTGAAGCCTCTGATGTGTGTCAGAGGATGCAGCCTTGCGGGTACAGTCACTCCTCGATGACACAAGTTTTAGCAGGGCTCTCTGTAATCATCTCTCTCTCTGACCTCTCTGCTAAGCTTTCTGCACCCCCCCCCCCCCTTTTCACAACCAGACGTTCAGCTCCACTAACTGCCAGGTGATTGCTCTACTGTTTTCAACAACATTCTCAGGTATAAATTGTACCACAGTCGGATACAATCAAATTTTGAATCCTTCACAGAGGTCATTTTTGAGGCCAGTCTTTGAAATTTGTTACTACCCAGGCAAGGCTCTTCCCAGCTGTCTCCTTCTCTGGTCTCTCTGGTAAACTAGGTGGCTTGTAGTTTTAGCTCGTTACTCTCATGAAGCTAATTGTCTCCTCTTAATTGCCTATCATTAAAATCTCCATTGTTTTAGAGAAGCCCATTAAACTTGAACTTCCCACATTCCATTTAAAGTCCGTTCTTTGTGGACAGCTTCATTGGTCGCTTTTCTTATGTCCCTGGACAAAATCTCTGAGTCGCTGCTCTGGAGCTAGGAGTAGGACTATGGCCCACTTCTGATTTCTGAGGACATTGGTTGGGGACAGTAAACTTCTGGTGTTCTCAGCTTGCCTCCCCCAGTGAGGAACTGCCACCCTATGAGCAAACTGGGGTGAGGGAAGTGGGGACCCAGTATTCTCAGCCTATTGAGAGCAGGTAGAGCATTTGGGGCAGAGGCCTACCCTATGAGTGGAGGGCAGGTGGAAGAAGGGAGCTTCTGGCTTGGCAGCAATATTCTGGAATTTAGCATCTGCAACAAAGAGCTAAAGGATATGAGAAATACTGGCTACCTACACCTTCTATAGAGCTAGTGTAGCCCTTGACTGGAAGTTAAAGGGAAAGGGAACCCCATCTTCTTGGTCACACCCAGATGAACTGAAGCTTCTGTCTTGTTGATCTCGGGGTGAGGGGAAGGAGAGAGTGTGTCTTGGCTCAAGTGCCACAGACTGTTCTTAGGGGATTTAGTAGCTTCTCTTGAATAATTTTTTTTTTTTTTCTGATTTGATGTATGACCTTAGGACCATTTTCAGATACTTAAAGTATTTTTGTTTTTAAAATAATTTTTCACCAGTTTTTTGCTGGGGATGGTTCCATGCTACCATTCCAAAAGTGCTAATATCCACTCAATTTTCTTAAGTTTAGAGGTCATCAGTAAAATAACATTAATATATAAATGAAATGTTAACTTTACCCATATATTCAGAATTTTACTGATTACTAACAATTAGACACTGGGGTATATATACTGGTGACATAAGTAAATAAACTTTCAGATTTTTGTATTTTCTAAATTTTAATTAATAACTGACTTTACATTAAAAATGGAATTTTAAATCCTTACTATTTTTTAAAATAAAAAATTAATCACATATGTGAAATCATTAAAATCCTCTTAAATTTGTTTCTAGGGTTATTTCAAATTTAATTTTATCAATAAAGTCTTTGGATTTCAGTGCTTTGAATGAATAATTAAACTTTGAGAGATTCTTTTTTAACTCTTTTTCTTAAACAGATGCATACTACTACCACTATTACCAACAGAAATCTGTTAATCCAAACAACTGGAACTGATTTCTATTTACTCAAGCTGAAATTACTACGTGGAAAGTAGATATTTTCACCAGGACATTTATATTGACACTCAAAATAAAATTATTAATATATATGTGTGATCTTTTAAAAAAGAATATCATCTAGGCAATTCTATATAAATTACACATTTTCTATTTATGATAAGATGTTTTAATTTTAGTAGATACAAAAAAGACTTAGGTAAGGACCCAAACATCTACAACATCAGCATATGAGATGATCAAAGAATAATCAAGACACCTCAAACTGATTTCAAAACATTTAATTATTTATTCAATACTTTTAATAGAAAAGTGTCATGTAAAATGCTTTTTCTAAACATCTTGGGATGGCTTAAGTATGTATTTAACACCCAATTTAAGAATCCGTGCCTATACCTCTCCTAGTCATAGCAAATATGACCAAAAGAAACAGTCCAAACACTCATTTGAGAACTCTTATTCTCCCACCCAATTCCACCTAAGAACAAAAGTTAACCTTATTCTAAACTTAGAATATTTGATAAAAAACAAACATGGTTTAGATTTCAGGAGGATTCAGTTAAAAACAGAGATATCTCCTAAAGTATGATGAATTAGAGCACTTAAAACAAGAACATTATATGTTTTGATTTTTCAACTTACCTGATATAAATAATCTTCAAATACAAAATAATAATCATCATTGCTTGCTGTCAACTTCACATCCTATAATTAAAGGTAGAGAGTACTGAAAAGAACCTAAAGGAATATGTCTATAGTACTACGACATAAATGCATTATTTAGAAATAACACTGTAATGATTTTACTTATGTATGATTAGAAATGTCTCAATTAGATTTCATCACTGCTATAAATTTACTTGACTAATAATATATATACATTACTGGACCTCAAATTGCCCACAACTTTTTAGGTTCTGTTAGTAATTCCTTATTATTTATTTTAATTTTTATCTTCTTTTAATCTAATATTTAAGTGTTTTAAAGTTGGAAAAGCAGATGCAATCATAAGATCCAGAAGAAACCATAGCAAGCTGGCCCCAAATTACTGTTCCAAAATCATCCTCTACTGTTCAAGTTCACATTCTTGCCATTCCCTTGAAATACCAAACATCTTCCACACCATTGTGATTATTCATTTGCAAGTCATTGCATATTACCCCACAAACAACTGTTTATCTTCAAGAAGTCTACAATCTCACCACAGAAATATGGGAACAATTATAAAGAAATATTAAAGAAATCCAAGATAATATTGCTCAATCTACGAATTTCAACCAGGCCGTTGAGTATAGTAGCAATCAAGGGAGGATGAAATGAATTATGGATGATTCTGGAGGTAGTGAATATGTGCTAAGTCTAGAAAAACTTAAAGACACAAATTAAGAGAAAAGAAAGGGGTCAGTCTTCCAAGTCAGAAGACAATATGGGTAGAAGCAGAGATCGTGCATTCTCAATAGAGATGGTATTACCTCTAAGGGGGTGAGAATTAGTTCTCCAAGGCCAAAAAATTTCACATATTACAATGGTTTATAGGCCCCCAAATCTTACTCTTTGGTATTTAATTTTTTTATGTTAGAGAAAAATTAATTTTTCTCTTTAGGGAGCTAATAATGAAGAAAAGGTTGAGAAACACTGGTATAAACTGTCAGGTCATAGTAAGTGGTACAAAACTGTAGAAAGTGTGGATACAAGGCAACTTTGTGGGAAAAAAATACAGTCTAGAGAAAACAAAAATTATTGAATAATTTGGCTTAGGGAGGGTTTGGTGATGTTCTAAATTTAGTATTGCCTTGTTCCATCCATTCCTTCAACCACTAACATAATTTTACTTTATTTTCAGTTAAATTAAAAATTAGTCTTTGCCATAGGGAGCTGTAATGAAACTTCAAATAATTTTTTTAAATGCCCATTCTCTCCAAAGCTGACTTTAATAACATTTGGAGTTGCTCCAAAAAGATCAGCGAAGCTCAACACACACAAATCAGGAACAACCAGAGACAGATACCTTCCTAAAAATATTCAAGCTGTGGACTGTCAGGATTGATTTTACTAAAACTTACATTTAATTTTTCAGATACAAACTGTTTACCTCTTCCTTTACTGATTCAAACTGAAATTCATCTTGGCAGCAAAGAGAATTCTCATGCTAGCCCTCCCTGACTTTCTGAACTTCCCTTGTGAGTCTTCTTCATTTGAATAGAAAAATGGTTGAAAGGCATGAAAGCTCAAAAGATCTCTTAACGCTAGTGCTAAAATAATCCCCTGAGCACAACTGTTTGACCTCAGTTAACAATAGTACCTGTGATCCAAACCTATGTAAAACTTCTGAGAGAGTCAAGACTTTGATTCCTGTAGTGAATAGTGATTTAAAAAGTATGGTTGTGAAGTTATCTACATTCAAATCTTGACTTTGCTACTTAATATGTGAATTTAACTAATTTCTCTAATCTTTCTTTACTTCAGTTCCCTCATCTGTAAAATGGTAAAACAATAGTACTTCCTATTTTGCTATAACACATGTCAATACGTGGCTGGGGGGTAAGGGAACGATATCTGTTATAACATGGAAATTGTGTTGGTTCACATGCAACTTTTCTTTTAATAGGGGTGCCAAAATGGCAAGAGTAGAATTACAACCTTCAGCAAGAAAGGAAAAATGCCTTCAGCTCAGCTGCTGCACAGGCATGAGCCCTTATAATTGCATTTCAAGAAAATTAAAAACAAATGACCATATGAGGAGCTCCCTCTCCAGACAGGCACACCCCTGGCCCACACAACTCCTAGGTTCTTCCTCTTGTGCCCACCTTAACAGCAGCCCCAGGGGCCCAGTGTTACCACTCCCACCTGAATTCTGTTAGCATTTCTACTTCATTATATTTGTACATTTTTAATAGCTCCTGCAGGAGCAGCCTGCCGGCTGTCCAATTCATCTTCCAAACTATCAATAATTGTTTTTGTTCGTGCTCCGGTTACAAAGTTGCAAAAGCTACCCCAACACTATTTTTCCCATAAGCTCTATTATCTTTAATGTATGATTTTACTGAATGTAAGGCTTTTTCCCAGGAAAAAAAAAAGGTGCATTTATCTATAAATGATACCTAAATGCTGGTATCTGATACTCTTAAGGTAGTTTTCAGGATTAAGGACAATCTATGTGAAGAGTTTGGAACACTGTATGGCACATGGTAGACAGTCATTAAATGCCAGGTGTTGTTGTTATTAACCTTGGTCACGTTCCACCCATAAAAATCTTCAGGTCCTCAACCTGTAATTTTCTCTCTCCCATTTCTGAGGCCTGAAATAATATGCCCTTCTTCTCTATCTTACAAGTCCTAAATTAAAAATCCAAGTCTTTTGAATAGCCCAATTATTAATCCAGAATCAGGCATATCCTATATCATGCTTATACTATCTACATCTCAACTCCCAACTCAATATCAGATGCCTGGAGACAAAAACTCAACGTATCCCTATCATAAACCTTGAGATGTGCTTGACCAGATGTCTAAAACTAAAAAAAATTAAAAATAAAAATGAATTCAATACAAGAGAATAAGCAAGTAGGCCCTAAAGAATCATGAGATAAATAAGATAAAAATATTAGTCTGATTTTGACTCTCAAAAATATAGTATGATTTTTCTTTCAGTTGCATTTTTATTCGGTTTGTGTGGAAATGTTTATCATTCTTTTAATCAAAAATGGGAGTATCAGGAAAGAATCATGAGGACAGCTTCAAAGGGAAGGAGGATAATATTGACTGGAGACTACAAATTTTGAAAATGAACCTTACCTTTACAAGTACAAAGATCACTTACAATTATTTTTCAAGGTTAACATGTATTATCATACAAAGCACAGGTCCTGTATGTTAAAGACTCACAATAATTGTTTAACGATATTACTGAAATGAAAAAACTATGTACACCTTCACTTACTTTATAGATTAGACTGTCCACCAAAAGGTCATGCTGTATCACATTGGTCTTAAGCTGCTCATAATATAAGATATCCTAGATTTAAAAGTAAAACAAGCAAACAAAATTAAAGGTCAATCAGATTTATAAAGTCAGCCTCAAATTTTAATAAATAATAATCATTAATACTATCATAAACACCAAGAGGACTTCATTTTATTCACTTCTATATTCTCCATGCCTGGCCAATAGTAGATACTCAATAAACATACCTAATCCCATCATGTAGGATAAGATCTGGGCACCTGGTGGGTATTCAATCAACGTTTGCTAAACTGATTAACCATTATTTAACTTTAATAGCAAATACAATAATATTTATTAATTATTAGATGCCAGAAACTGTTTTATTAACCCATACATGGGTTAACTCATTTAATCCCATACCAACAAAATAAAATAGCTCAGTGATTATTATTCCCAATTATATTTGAGAAACAGATCCAGAGAAAAAAGCAACTTGCTGTCCAAGGCCACAAAGGTAGTAAGATTCGATCCCAGGAAACCAGGCCCTAGAACCTACACAAAAACCCAGAAGGTTTTTTGCTTTTCTAATATCTAAATTATTATAAAATAAAAAGGTTAAAGATCCTAAATCATCCCAGCTAGTAAAAGCAATCACATAGTGGCACGAGCCAAGCTACTCATGCTGTTTGACAAAGTCCAAGTATGGGGGAC
>NC_058404.1:182377846-182463806 GCF_002201575.2 Neomonachus schauinslandi
ATTCGCCGACGCCGTCCTTTCCTACGAGAGACCCACCCTGGCTGGAGTTGGACTCCGGCAACATAGCATATGAAGAAGTCAGGTTTTTTTAATATTAGAATATGATCCCATAACACCATAAAATCTGATTAATGGTACATAGTGAAAAGATTAGGCTGTTTAATTTAATAGAGAGTAAGACATAGAAGATAGAGAGGGGAGATGGAAAGGAGAGAAAAAAGGAAAAAGGAAAAATAGGGAAAGAGGGAAGGAAAGAGGGAGGAGGGATTTGAGACTATAATCCAGTTAAGCATCAGGTTAATAGTTGGTCAGGCATTCAAAATATAGAATGAAGGTAAGGATCAAGGGGATAATAGTTGTCTTAAAGACAGATGGAAATACCATCTCATTGCTTTAGCTGGCTCTTGCGTTCCTCCCAATGCCTCCAAACATCTTCCGGGCACTTTCAGCCCTGGCTTCTGCCCATCTGCAAACACTGCTTGGCTCCCCTGGTACACACCAATCCGTAAGACTCTTTCTGAAGACTCTGCCTCAGACAAGGAAGAGGTGAGGGGAAGGGTCATGTGGGACAAAGAATATCTGTTGTGAACAGCTGCTTTGGCAGGATGGTGTCCGACCCTATGTTTCCTGAAATATGATTTCTTAATCTGGAAAGATGCTTAATGCACAGTTCTTTGGTTTGGGTCAAAGTGCTCTTTGCCTAAAGATAATCTGGAGATTTACTGGCTATTTTTAGTCATTTTAATTTTAATAAAAAAGCCTTACTTTGCTCTTATTTATGATGTTTTGATTTCTCAACTAAGGCAAAATTATTTTATTTTAACTTCCATTGCATCTATTGAATCCATTTCTCTCACTAGAATAAAAGAACATTTTTTTTTTAAGATTTTATTTATTTATTTGACAGAGAGACAGATAGTGAGAGCAGGAACACAAGCAGGGGGGGAGGGAGAGGGAGAAGTAGGCTTCCTGCTGAGCAGGGAGCCCGATGTGGGGCTCGACCCCAGGACCCTGGGATCATGACCCGAGCCAAAGACAGACACTTAACGACTGAGCCACCCAGGCACCCCATAAAAGAACATTCTTAAAGACAGGAACAGTACCTAATTCAAATACCAATCCTTGACAACTGACAAAGAGCCTAGTATTATACTTTAATGTTTTCTAGCAAACATTAGAGTGGAAAAGCTGGTAAGTTTAGAGGTATGCCTCTTTTAAAAAATGGGAGGATGGGTTAGCCTGGTGGTGGGTATTGAGGAGGGCACATTCTGCATGGAGCACTGGGTGTTATGCACAAACAATGAAACATGGAACACTTCATCTAAAACTAATGATGTAATGTATGGGGATTAACATAAGAATAAAAAAATAAATTAAAAAAAATCAAATAAATTTAAAATCACAAACTGATATGTGACTATTAAAGAAGTAAAAGAATCTAAAGCTGGATAAAGAAAAAGGTAATAATCCTTCCTTTTCCCATTCTGCCTTCCCAAAGAAACTAATGTTATTTGTATTTGTAACATTATTTATAATTTGTATTCTTCTATAACTTTCTCCATGCTTGTGTAAATATATACTTATATGTAGGGGTTTTAGTTGTCATTTTTTAAACATAAACTGGAATCATACTATACTCATTATTCAGCTTCTCTAACTTAGCTATATAGCATGGTCATCCCTCTATGTTAATAGGTATACATCTATCTTTCTTCTTGATAGCTACATATGCTTTATATTTTTAAAGCTCTGCCATAGAGAGATCACCATTTATTTAATCATTCTCCTACAGATAGATACGGAAGTTGCTTGTCACTACAAGTAACACTGTAATAGATATCCTTATACACATGTGCTTTTGTATCTATGGGATACACTGGCAAAGGAAGGAACATGGGCTGAAGGTTTTATATATATATATAAATATATATATTCTAATATATATATATATTAGCTGGACTACAACTTGCCTGATCATTTTCCAAAAATCATCAATTCAAATTCCTACCAGCAAGACATGAGAGCAAAAACTTACCTATATCCTCACCTCTTTTAATTTTCTCATGGATGAAAAATATGGTCTTACTGTTGTGTTAATTTGCACTTTCCCAAATATCAATAAAGTTGAACATCCTCTCATATGCTTATGGGGCATTTGAATTTATACTTCAATGATTTGCCTTTCATAACATTTACCTATTTTTCTATTAGATTTTATTTATATTATTAATTTGTTGGGCTATTTACAGTGAGGAATTAACCCTTTGCCATTTGTATTACAAATACCTTTTCTTCAAAAAAAAAAAAGAAGTGTTGTTTGATTCTTATTTAGGGCATACACTGACAAATTTTTTAAAAATTCCTTATGGCAGGGCACCTGGGTGGCTCAGTCATTAAGCATCTGCCTTCAGCTCAGGTCATGATCCCGGGGTCCTAGGATCGAGCCCCATGTCAGGCTCTCTACTCGGTAGAAAGCCTGCTTCTCCCTCTCCCACTCCACCTGCTTGTGTTCCTTCTCTCGCTGTCGCTCTCTCTGTAAAAAAAAAAAAAAAAATCTTAAAAAAAATAAATAACAAAATAAAAATTCCTTACGGCTTTGGGTTTTCTTGCTTGCCTTAGGTAAGGCTATCCTACCACATGTTTATACAAATATTTTTCTATTTTTTTCTAAAATTGATATTTTTTATTTAAATACTTATAATCTACCTGAAGCTTATTTTTATATGTCATAAGCAAAAGGTCTGTTTTCTTTCAGGAAGATGGTTAATTATCAGCATTATTTATTAAATAAACCATACATTTCCAATTGAAATAAAACTTTATTACTTCTCTATCAGAAATGGACTGATACAGCGGGTAGAAAATCAGTAAAGGATAAAGTTGAACACAACACCATTAACTGGATATAATGGACATCTATACATTACTTCATCCAACAATAGCAGAATATACATGCTTCTCAAGCTCACATGGAACATTTACCAAGACAGACCAATTCTGGGTCATAAAACATCCTAAACAAATTTAAAAGAATGAAAATCACACAACATCTGCTCTCAGATCACAATGGAATTAAACTAGAAACCAGTAACAGAAAGATAACTGGACAATGACTGAATACTTGAACATTAAACAACATTCACATGGGTCAAATAAGAACTCTCAAGATAAATTTAAAATATTTTGAACTAAATGAAAATGAAAACAACTTATGAAAATTTGTGGGATGCACTGAAAGTAGTGCTTAAAGATAAATTTATAAAAGCATTGAATGAATATATTAGAAAACAAAAATCTAAAATCAATAATCTAAGTTTCTACCTTAGGAAACTAGAAAAAGAAAAGCAAATTAAATCCAAAGTAAGCAGAAAAAAGTAATCATAATATTTAGAGCAGAAATAAATGAAACTGAAAACAGAAAATCAGTAGAGAAAAATCATCAAAATCAAACTGGTTCTGGGGCACCTGGGTGGCTCAGGCGGCTAAGCATCCAACTCTTGGTTTCAGCTCAGGTCATGATCTCACAGTCATGGGATCGAGCCCCATGTTGGGCTCTGCACTCAGTGGGGAGTCTGCTTGAGATTCTCCCTCCCTTCCCCTCTACCCCTCCCCCTCTCACATGTGTGCATGCACATGCTCTCTCTCTCTCTAAATAAACTCTTTAGAAAAAAAAAGCTGGTTCTTTGAAAAGATCAATAAAGCTGATGAACCTCTAGCCAGGCTAACTAAGGAAAAAAGATGACACAAACCACTAATATTAGAAATGCATGTGAGGACATCACTACAGATCCTGTGAACATTAAAAGGATAATAAAGGAATACTATAAACAACTGTATACCCACAAATTTGATAACCTAGGTGACATGGACCAATTATATGAACAACACAACTTGCCAAAATTCACACAAAAAGAAATTGACAACCTGAATAGGCCTATAACTGTTAAAGTAATTGATTCAATGATGGATAACCTTCCAAAACAGACAGTACTAAGCCCAGAGGGGTTCACTACCAAACGTTTAAGAAAGAAATTCTACCAATCCTCTACAATCTCTGTCAGAAAACAGAAGCGGGGGAATACTTCTTAACTCATTCTACAAGGTCAACATTACCCTAATACCAAAGACAGACAAAAATAACACAAGAAAAGAAAAATACAGACCAATATCACTCATGGAGACAAAAAAAAATAAAAATCCTCAACAAAATATTAGCAAAACTGAATCCAATAACGTATAGAAAGAATTGTACACCGTGACCACATGGGATTTACCACAGGTCTTTAAAGCTGGTTCAACATTCGAAAATCAGTTAATGTAATCTATCACATCAATGGGTTAAAAAGAAAAAAAAACAGGATTAAATCAATAGATAAAGGAAAGCATTTGATAAAATCCAACACCCATTTATAATAAAAACTCTCATAAATTAGAATTAGAGGGGGAACTTCCTCAACTTCCTCAACAAGAATATCTACAAAAAACTTATAGCTAATGTTAATCCTTATGCTGAGAAACTCAAAGTTTTCCCCCTAAAATTAAGTGCAAGGCAAGGGTGTTGCCTCTCACCACCATTTTCAATATCATGATGGAAGTTCTAGCTAGTACAGTAAGACAAGAAAAGGAAATAAAAGGTACACAGATTGACAATGAAGAAATAAAACTGTCTTTGTTTGCAAATGATATGACTGTCTATGTTGAAAATCCAAAAGATTTGACAAAAAACCCTCCTGGATCTAATAAGCAATTATAGCAAGGTTGCAAGATTAAAATGTTAATATACAAAAGCCAATCACTTTCATATATACAAGAAATGAACAAGGGGAATTTGAAATTAAAAACACAATATCATATACATTAGCCCCCCCAAAGAATAATTTCAACTTAGGTAAAAATCTAACAAAATATGTATAAGATCTATATGAGCAAAACCACAAAATTCTGATGAATGAAATCAAAGAAAAACTGAATAAGTGGAGAGATATTCCATGTTCAGTATTGTCAAGATTCAAGACGTGCATTCTTCCTAACTTGATTTATAGATTCAATGCAATCCCAATCAAAATCCCAGACAATTATTTTGTGAATATTGATAAACTGATTCTAAAGTCTGTATCAAGAGGTAAAACCCAAAATAGCCAACACAATATTGAAGGAGAAGGAGGAGATTTTAAAGTTTATATAAAGAGGTAAAAGACACTGAATAACCAATACAATATTGAAGAAGAACAAAATTGGAGGGCTGATATTACTGAACTTCAAGACCTACTATAAAACTATAGTAATCAAGGCAGTGTGGTACTGGCAAAAGAACAGACCAATAAATCAATGGGACAAAATACAGATCCCAGAAATAGACCCACATAAATATAGTCAACTGATCTTTGATAAAAAGAGCAAAGGAAATATGAGGGAGTAAAAAAAACAGAAAACAGTCTTTACAAAAAATGATGGAGTAAGTGGACATCCACATACAAAAAAATTAATCTAGATACAGACTTCACACCCTTCATAAAAATTAACTCAAAATGGATTACAGACCTAAGTGTAAAGTGCAAAACTATAAAACTCATAGGAGATAACAGGAGAAAACTGAGATGACCTTAGATGTGGTGATGCCTTTGTAGATATAATACTAAAGACATGATTCATAAAAAGAAATAATGGATAAGCTTGCTGCATTAAAATTAAACACTTGTGCTCTGCAAAAGACAACGTCAAGAGAATGAGAAAACAAGCCACAGACCAGGAGAAAATATTTGTAAAAGATACATCTGATAAAGAACTGTTATCCAAAATATACAAAGAACTCTTAAAACTCAACAATAAGAAAACAAACAACTCAATTAAAAAATGGGCTAAAGAGCTTAACAGACCTTTACAGACACCTCAACAAAGAAGATGTACAGATGTCAAACGAGGATATGAAAAGATGCTCCACATCATATGTCATCAGGGAAATGCAAATTAAAACAACAAAATACCACTACACACCTACTAGAATGGCCCAAACCTGGAACACTGACAATACTAAATGCTGGTGGAGGTGGAGCAAAAGGAACTCGTGTCCATTGCTGGTTGCAGTGCAGAATGGTAGAGTCCCTTTGGAAGACAATTTAGTGGTTTCTTACAAGACTAAACATTCTGTTACCATACAATCCAGCAATCTTGCTCCTTGGTATTTACCCAAAGGAGTTGAAAATTTATGTCCACATAAAAACTTGCACACTCATGTTTATAGCAGCTTTATTCATAGTTGCCAAAAGTTGTCCTTCAGCAGGTTAATGGATAAACTGTGGTATATCCAGACAATGGAATATTATTCAGCACTAAAAAGAAATGAACCATCAAGTCATGAAAAGACATGGAGGAACTTTAAATGCATATTACTATGTGAAAGAAGTCAATCTGAAAAGGCTGCATAATATATGATTCCAACTATGTGACACTCTGGAAAAGGCATAATTATGTAGACAGTAAAAAGATCAGTAATTGCTAGCATGTTGGAGGGGAAGAGATGAATAAGTGGAGCACAGAGGAATTTTAGGGCAGTGAAAATCTTCTGTATGATACTATAAGGATAGATACCTGTCATTATACATTTGTCGAAACCCTTAGAATGTACAACACCAAGACGAACCCTAAGGTGAACACTGGATTTTGGGTGATTATGATATGTCAACATAAAAGTTCATCAATTGTAGCAAATGTACCACTCTGGTGGGGGACGTTGACAGCTGGGGAGATAATCTATGTGTGGGGCACAGCAGGTATATGAGAGATCTCTGCACCTTCCTATCAGTTTTGCTATAAACCTAAAATTGCTCTAAAAAAATCAAGTCTTAATTTTAGTTTGAGTGATTTGAGTGATTTTAATTTATTTTTATATTTTTTAAAGATTTGTTTACTTGTCTTAGAGAGAGTATGCACATGCATGAGTAGGGAAGGGGCAGAGGGAGAGGATCTCAAGCAGACTCCCTGTGGAGCGCAGAGCCCCACGCAGCGCTTGATTTCACAACCCTGAGATCCTGACCTGAGCTGAAACCGAGAGTTGGATGCTTAATCGACTGGGCCTCCCAGGCACCCTGAGTGATTTCAATTTATTATTTATTTAATTTGCTATTTTAAAATGTTGGGTTTAGGGCACCTGGGGGGCTCAGTCATTAAGCGTCTGCTTTTGGCTCAGGTCATGATCCTGGGGTCCCGGGATCGAGTCCCGCATCGGGCTCCCTGCTCGGCGGGAAGCCTGCTTCCCCCTCTCTCACTCCCCCTGCTTGTGTTCCTGCTCTCGCTCTCTCTGTCAAATAAATAAAATCTTAAAAAAAAAAAAAAATGTTGGGTTTATATTTATATTAACATAAAAAAGTGAAGTTAAATCAAAGAAAATATTTCTTTAGGTAATATATACTGCAAACATGTATTCACATCTATATTATTGCCTATAATTCAGAAATTCCCTGTGGGAATTCTTTTTTTTTTTTTTTTTGAAGATTTTATTTATTTGACAGAGAGAGACATAGTGAGAGAGAGAACACAAGCAGGGGTGAGTGGGACTGGGAGAAGCAGGCTTCCCATGGAGCAGGGAGCCTGATGTGGGCCTAGATCCCAGGACTCTGGGATCATGACTTGAGCCGAAGGCAGATGCTTAACAACTGAGCCAACCAGGCACCTCCCACAGGGAATTTCATTTTAATTGCTATTCTAAATAGTAATTTGTAATGCTTTTTATTGTAAATTAATAAACATCCTTCATGACCAATGCTAGAAAGCTAATAAATATTTTATTAAAAGCAAGTCATTAAAATTCTAATTGTAGTGCAGTATGCTTCCATAAAGAAATACGTCTTCAAAATGCTGTGAATAACTGAACATCTATAACTCTTGACATCTAACAGTGCTACCAACAAAAATCTTTTAATTCTAGAAAAAAAAGCATATCAGACAATTTGAGACCTAGAAGGGACCTTTGAAATATCTAGTCTATTTGCCTTATTTGCACATTAAGAAAATGAGATCTGGTCAAGTTAACTGCCTTAGCTAACATTATAGAACTGGCTATTGGCTGAACTAGTCTTCCCAATTCCAGTCTATGGTGTTTGGTTTCAATAACTTTTAGTGTAATTTATCCATATAAAATGAAAGAAAAACATGGATAGGAGAGTTGAAATTATAACAATGTTATAGTGATAGGGGATGATTTTTATATTAATAGCTTAATTTTTTTCTATAAAATACATAAGTATTTATAAAATGCAATGATTACCAATAATATAACAGGATATTCTTAAAGAATATTTTGTATAAGCTCCAGTAATATAGATATTTAAGAGTAATAAATTATAATTATAAAAAGCAATCTCTGAAAAACAAAGTAGCCCAAATTTTTAGTATCAGAGAATATTTAAAGTTTAGTATATATATTTGTTTGGTATTTTATGCAGACTTACACTACTTTAACTAAAGAAAAAAAGGAAATGTACTCTCAGGAAATGAAAGATCTCAAAGAACATTCCTAACATTTTACAGTTCATTAAACTTCTAGACACTATGCAAGATACTGACATTCACAGATGGTGAAGAGGAAAAAATCTCTGTCCTCAGGCACTCAACATAGAAAAAGTGGCAGCCAAATAAAGTAAGAAGTATGGTACATTTTTCTCTGTCTTTAGGCCTTTGCTCCTGCCCTGGTTATGAAGGGAGAAAAAGAGAAGGAAGTATCTAGCTGTAACGGTGACGGAGCTGGGAGAAGACAAGATAGGGGAGAGAATGTTAGAAAAACTTCTCAGAAAAGGTGATGGAATAAGCTGTGTTTGAAAGATGAGTAGGAGTCTCCACGCAGACAAAAGTCTGAGAAGGTTTTTTTCAGGAAGAGAACTGCGTGGTGCAGAGAGACAATAGAGCATCTCTTGGAGGACCACAAACACATCGAGGTAAAGATTATGCCTTTTCTTTTAGACATCATGAGTCTGGCATACTTTCAGAACACATATTGGGGTTCTTTAAGATTTTGCTTATTTATTTGAAAGAGAGAGAGCATGAGCCAGGGGGAAGGGCAGAGGAAGAGGGGCAAGCAAACTCCCCACTGAGCGGGGAGCCTAATGTGGGGCTCCACCCCAGGACCCTGAGATCGGGACCTGAGCCGAAGGCAGACACTTAACTGACTGAGCCACCCAGGGACCCCCACATATTGGAGTTCTGTAGGCAACTGGAAATAAAAGTTTTAGGCTTAAGAGAGAGCTTGGTTGAACCCAGAGTCAAAGCCATTAGGGAGTAAGTGACTTATGGATGAGACAGTCCAGGACACATGTACAGAATGAAAAGAGGATCAAAATGGTATTCTTAGAAATACAAGCCCTTAAGGTCTAAAAAAGGAACCCAAATGGACACACACAAAAAAAGGAGAACAAGAGAATGAAGAACTAAGAAACTAGGGCAAACTAAAGACCAATATTTCAAGGGTGGAGTAGGCAAGAGTATCAAACGCAGCAGACGCAAAGACTAAAATGTGTCCACTGTTCCTTGGTGACTTTAGCTAGGGCAGTTATAGTCCTGTAGTGGGGTGTACCCCCAGACTATGGTAGACTGAGTGATTAATGATTTTAAGGAAGTAGATGCTGCCACCATAGACTTTTCTTTCAGAAGGTTTAGCTACAAAAGTAGAGGAGGCAAGAACAGGTGCTGATGCAGTTAAGTTTACAGGTTTGGTAGAAGGAATCTGAATGAGTTTCTTAGGATGATTTCTGTTTTCTCTGGGTAGGAGAAGGTGAGGTGTTTCGCTAAGACTCCGCAAAGAAGTGCTGAGGCGAGTGAAGGTCAGAAACAGGCACTGTGAAGACTAACGAGCTGACCACGAAAACCTAGGAAGGTCAGGAGTTGTTGTGGACCCGCGTAAGGTTGTGGGGAACCTTATGAACTCACTAAAGGAAATGTTAAATATTAATACTAGTCCTGGCGATTTTATCAGTAAGGGAGTACCTAGAGCAAAGTATAGAGAAATTTTTTGTATTCTTTAATTAGCAAACTGAAATTAAGCAAAAATGTTTAAAATCTGAATAATGTTTACTAAATATGTATATTTTTATATACACCTAGAGATTTGCATAAAAGAAAATATATAAAAGCAATACATTTAAACTTATCATGTATTTTCTTAGTAAGAGAAAAAAATCAAAGTTAGTAATGTTCTAGTGAAATAAATTAATTACTAGGAACTTAAAGCATTATATCCAGTCTTTCTGTCGAGGTAAGATTTTTAAAAATATCCTTATGGGTGTGAAATGTGAAATATTCCACTTATCTCTCTAACTCCTTAATTATGATGCTATGTGTAGTTTAAGTGACTGAAAAGTAATTGAACAAAAAGTTCTGATAAAGTATTCTTGATAAGAAGCAACCATTCCCCCTTTCTTCCCCCCTCCTCCCTCTAATGTACTACCTATAACAATTATTTGGAACTGTTTGTTCCAGTTTGTTGAGGTCATACTTTTACAGCTGAAAATAAGTGTAAGCGATGGAAGGTGTTTGATTCAATAAAATCAAAACTGCTTTTCTGATAATATTAATTTCTATTTACAAACTGGCCATTTTGCATTTAAAAATTAAGATGACTATTAGCTCTAAAATTCAAGTGTAAAAACTGTCTTTGTATATTATAATAAACAATCACTATCTGGGATTACTACTTTGATTCTAGGGTGATACTTCTGGAAAAATTCTAAGTTTGTTCCTAAAATAGCAGCAGTTAGTTCCTCTGAAGAGATAGATTTTGTTAATCTAGCCCCTGGTTAGTGAACTTGGTAGGTCATCTACATGGTTAGATCAGAACAAGAGTTACCATCTCTTCTCCAAGAGTTGATACACTCACAAAAAATGCCCAATATACACTCAACATCTATTCTGTAAACTGTTACTTCTAGTGTCACCACAAAAGATCAGCAATATCTGGGGCGCCTGGGTGGCTCAGTCCTTAAGCGTCTGCCTTCCGCTCCGGGCATGATCCCGGGGTCCTGGGATCGAGCCCCGCATCGGGCTCCCTGCTCAGCCGGAAGTCTGCTTCTCCCTCTCCTGCTCCCCCTGCTTCTGTTCCCTCTCTTGCTTTCTCTCTCTCTGTCAAGTAAATAAATAAAATCTCTAAAAAAAAAAAAAATCAGCAATATCAGTTGGTCTAAAACTTCTCTGAAATAAATCACAATGTTTATTCTTTCAAAAAGGAAGTGATTTTTCACAGTGCTGATCACAGAGATTTAAAACATACATATATACACAAGCACACAAGTATATAATTTGCAAAGGTTAGAGGTGTAGTTTTTAATATAATATTTAATTTTCTTAAAAACTGCATTATTATAAATTATAATTAAGTTGTAACATAATAAATGCAACATGTAAGTATTATTTTATTACTACCATTAACGGTGACCATTTGTGTCAGGCACTATGGTAGAAGACTAACATACATCATTTCATTTAATCACAACCACTCTATGATATAAACATTATTACCTATATTTAAGAATGGGTAAATTGAGGTTTCAAGAAATTTAACTTGCTCAATGACTCATTTCAAATAAGTTGAGAAAGCTAGGAGTTGAAACCAGGTCCATATGATTCCAACACCCATGCTTTCAAGGACTAGGCTAGGGAAGTATCAGTTTGCTATTTATTAAAATCTTTAAGTGGATGGATTATATAATCAATGGGCTTAAAGCAAAAAAAGTAAAATTTTTTTTCAAAAGGAATCAATGTCTTATATCATTTTTCCTTATTGAATCTATTACCTGTCTGTTGGTGATTTCTCTTCATATTCATTATATTTCCTAAAATAAAATGTTTCTATACTTAGAAAAATAATATTCCCATATAATATGTCAATTTTTAGAACCATAAAAATAGTGCATGTTTCAAAAGTAACTGTAGGGAGAAAGGGCTCATTCACATATACTGGGTGGGGTGGTCCTTCTTTATTTCTCCCTATTCTAACAACACAGTTCTACCAGATGTCTTCACTGACCTCCACTGGCGGACTCCATTTCTTACAATTTTATTTACTGGTTTTTGCACCTGTAAGTTTAAAGTATCCAACTAATTATCAATAACAAAAACTTCTATGTTAAGCACACAGTGATTAAATTCTGTTAATCTTGTCTTGGAACTCAAAACTATAGTGACTTTGAAAATAAAAAAAGGGGGTAAATACATTAGACTAAGAAACCAAAGTAGAGAAAAAAAGAAACAAAAGTATTTCTATTTTGAGTAACTGGTCGTTGAAGAATAAATATTAATAGCTCAAATCTGGCCCATCTTTTCTCCTTCTTACCTCCGGTTGACTGGAAATATTCAAAATGAGAGCCCATAAGTCTGCTCTCAGTGCTGTGGGGCTTCCTTGTCGGATATACTGTTGAGCAGCTGCACCATCTTGTTCTGCTAGAACTGTCAGAAGTGTAGAAAGATCTCATTAGAAAATTCATAATGTAAGAAATAACACTGAAATCCTTAATTAAAATATCTTTGGGGAAGCTAACATTTCATCTTATATCTAACATTACATCACGTCTGGACAACCTTCTTTTACTCTCTGAATTTTGATGTGGCCCTGTTTACAGCCCTATCCGTGTCAAGCCTTAAATTCCCCCACCTTCTACCTAATCTGGTAAAAGTTTTTAATGTAAGTATCTGGAAATCACTTTGCTTTAACTATAGCTGCACATATATATATATATATATATATAATCTTTGGGTTCCATGATCATGTAAAGTCATATTTACAAAAAACTCAAATTTCTGGGCGCCTGGGTGGCTCAGTTGGTTAAGCGACTGCCTTCGGCTCAGGTCATGATCCTGGAGTCCCAGGATCGAGTCCCGCATCGGGCTCCCTGCTCAGCAGGGAGTCTGCTTCTCCCTCTGACCCTCCCCCCTCTCATGCTCTCTATCTCATTCTGTCTCAAATAAATAAATAAAATCTTTAAAAAACAAAACAAAACAAAACAAAAAAACCCCTCAAATTTCTTATGCATATTCTCTAAGTCATGAATGTTCTAGTATTTGGAAGTAGTATGGTATTTGAAGTATTATGGTTAAGAATTATAAAGGTGATGTGCCCTGGGTGTTATATGCAACTAATGAATCATTGAACACTACATCAAAAACTAATGATGTAACATATGGTGGCTAATTGAACATAATATAAAAAAAAGAAAAAAGGAATTATGAAGGATGTAAGATATCTAATTTATTAGATGACTTCCTAGCTATCTGCCAAAATCAACAGAAAAGAGAGATTTTTTTTTTTAAAAAGAGGTAAAAAATAAAAGATCTAATAACCTTTAAGAAGGCCAAAAACTATTTGTAAGCAGCCAAGTTCACAAAATTAATATATTATCCTTTTGCTTTCATTTTCATTTTTATTTTCTTTAATGAAAATACCAACTATTAAGTCTGGAAATAAAGGCTCTCCCAAAACAAACAAACAAAACAAAACAAAAAAAGCAAAAAAAAGATATATCAGACAACTGCTGGTATTTATCTAACATAAGTTTTCTTATTATTTTCTTCTTAAAAGGGAAAAATAAAAGCTTATACTAAATGAAAATGACATAACCTAAAGAAATAAAGGGATCATATAAAATAAAAAGAGATGAGACATATTCTTTAATTTGCAATTGTGTTTAATGCAAATGTCAAACATATGAGGGAAAAATGATGAAGTCTTGAATAAATATGATCTTGAAAAATTGAACTAGGGAGTTTAGAACATGACAGTACAATTGCCATAGAAGGTACTTTGTGATCCAAAGACTTACCTGCACTTCGTATTTCAAAGACAAAACAAGATTTATAAAAACAAGGAAAAGAATCTTCAAAAGGTAGGGAAAAATTATTCCCTGGAACACTAAGAGCTGCTTTGGCTATTAAGTCTTACCATTGTGAACGGTCATCGAGAAGCATGAAAGTTATAGTTTCTCCTGATGCAAGGGCATATTCCCATTAACACTAATGAGAAGTGTGTCGGTGCATCAAAGAGAGAGCCTGCCTCTTTGATTTTAAAATGAAATTCTATTGCTGAATGGAGTAAGCTAACATTCTTGAAGAATGTGTGTCTGCATTTATTATTTCCTTTTTAGTGAACCATCTGTGTACTTCTTTATCTAACATTTATTGATGAAGCCAAAATGATGCATTTCTCCTCTTTATAAAGATTCCCATTATATTAACTACACAACTAAATATTACTCTTTTTTAGATTTTTAACTTTTTAGAGACTGAATTTCAGTTGGAGGTATAGAATGCAGACATTTACTTCAGACTGTTTCATTTTCAGAAAGTATAAGTATAATCAAAAGCTTACCTTTTTGCCCAATACGTACATGCTCATTTTCAAAAAGTTCTAAAAATGATAAAATAAAATTATTAGACACAAATATGATCAACCACGTTTAGAACAATATTAGGTATATTTTTTCTGCTATTGATACTGTTTTAAAGCTGATTGGCTCTATAGAGAACTACAAGAATATGTACCTTTGTATGTAGAAAAATCTTTTTTCTAAGTTGTTTAAAGTTTATGGAAATTAAAAATAAGTACATTTAATCAGAAGAAAAAACTGATAATTTTCCTTTGTTAAAACAGAATATCTTTTCACAACAGAAAAATGTCTACTCATCTTGACAGCTTCATTTGCAAAACCCTACTTCTGCTCTCTAATCTGCTATGAAAGCATAGCTGAAAAAAGCCTTAATGCTATTATAGGTAAAATTTCACTATACAAATGCCATTTTAAAAGATTATATGGGAGAAAGAAAGATTTGCGCTTTTTTTAAAAAGATTTTATTTATTTATTCATTTTGAGAGAGAGAAAGAGAGAGCACACGAGCGCAAGAGAGCAGGGGGAGGGGCAGAGGGAGAGGGAGAGAGAAAATCTCAAACAGACTCCATACTGAGTGCGGAGCCCAGTGTGGGGCTGGATCCCATGACCCTGGAGATCATGACCTGAGCCAAAATCAAGAGTCAGGTGCTTAACTGATTGAGCCACCTAGGCATCCCAAAGATTTGCTTTTAAAGTACCAATCATACTGGGAAAAGACTCGATAAACTAAATCACATTAAAAAAAGAAAAAACTTCTATTCATCAAAAGACACCATGGAGAGTGAAAAGGTAAGTCGCAGAGTGGGAGAATATATCTGCAATACATATACCTGGCAAAGGACTTGTATCTAGAACCTTTAAAGAACTCCTGGGAAAGACAGACAACTATCTGACACAATAGGCAAAACATGTGAACAGGTTCTTTACAAAAGAGGAGACCCAAAGGACCAGTAAAGTTATGGAAAGAGGCTCAACCATATTAGTCATCAGAGAAATGCAATTAAAACCATTATGAAATACACACCATTGTAATGGTAAAATGAAAAACGGGCAATTCTACATTCAAAGGAAATGAAGCAAATGAACTTTTCAGACGAAGGTGGTGGGAATGTAAATAGTGCAGCCACTTGGAAAACTGGCAGCACCTACTAACACTGAATGGATGCACATCCTAGGACAATTAGCAATTTACTCTCAGGGATACACCTTAATGCATGCATATGTGCCCCAGGGGACATATACTAGAATATCATGGCAGCATTACTGGTAATAACCAAATAGTGGGAACAACTCAAATGACCATCAATAGTAGAAATCATCAACTGTATGATCCCATATCTATAAAGTAAAAAATAGGCAAAACTAACCTATGATGTTAGAAGTCAGTATAGTTGTTACCCATGGAGGTGGTAGAGTCTAGAATTGTACTTGGAGGCTTCTGGGA
The DNA here is from genome assembly GCF_002201575.2 of Neomonachus schauinslandi. NCBI lineage: Eukaryota > Metazoa > Chordata > Mammalia > Carnivora > Phocidae > Neomonachus > Neomonachus schauinslandi. The sequence goes on from NC_058404.1 coordinate 182,393,654, forward strand.
TGCTGGTAATACTCTATTTCTTGATCTAGTCAGAGGGTTCACAAGTGTTTTCACTTCATAAAAATTCACTGATCTGTATACTTAGGATTTGTGTCCTCTTCAGTATGCACATTATACTACTATAAATGTTATTCAAAAATTAGAGCAAAAAAAAAAAAGATTATGAAACTATGAGAGGGAAAGATTGTAGCTCTTCTCCCCATCCCAGAGAAAATCATTTTTTCAATTTCCTTTCTTCCTCTTTCTTCCCACCAGCTGAGAAAGGAGGAGCTATTAATTGGATTTGTTAGATTCTACAACAGTGATTAGTTTGCCTTTTCTAATGAATGGGATAACCATGTGTTAAGGGCCATGAACTTACATGTGACTGTCTGGGTAAGTAGAGCCTGGGTCCCCTGGCAACCTGGTGACCATCTTGGCACTTGATTCCCTCCTCCCAATTTCTAGCAGTCCTGCTTTGAGGAGTAGAGAATAAAAACAACTGCATCAACTAAAGAGACTATCAGCCTCCTCTAGCAGATGTAGTGTTCCTTCCTCTGCTCCAACTGTCCCTTGTATGCCTTGTATGTAATAATAGCAAATACTACACTGATTCTTATCTGAATCTTACTTTCCATTATATCTTCACCAAGAGTAAAGATTATGTCATATCTTTGTGTTCACTAGTCTCTGGCCCTTAGCAGGGTCTCACATTTGTTGTGTCACAAGTGAATCAAAGAAGAAAGAACTATACTCCAGATTAAGAAAACAATTAGGCTTTCTAAAGCATAGCTACTACAGGATTTAGAATAATATTAAGCAATTCTCATGGGTTATTTCAAAAATGAAAAACATAAATATCATTCAAGGTTGTATTATTATTATTTTCTTTTCCTTTTGTTATATATATGGCTATCACTGGCCATGAACAGAAATAGAAGATACCTGTCTTAGTCTGTTCAGATTATGATAATAAAACACCCACAGACTGGGTTATAAACAACAGAAATGTATTTCTTACAGCTTTGGGGACTGGAAGTCTAAGATCAGGGCGCCAGTATGGTTGGGCTCTGGTGAATGCCCTCTTCTGGTTTGCAGACTCCTGCCTCTTCTCTGTGTCCTCACATGGTGGAAGGAGCTAGAGAGCTCTTTCACAAGGGTGCTGATCTTATGCGTGAGTGCACCACCCTCCTGACCTAATCACTTTCCTGAGGCTCCACCTAATACCATCACCTAGGGGATTAGAACTTCAAAATAGTTCAGGACAAAAACATCTAAACCATAGCAGTATCTTCTTCTGTAAGATATCTGATATCTTCTTATAAAATAAAAAAGGACTATCAAAGGGGCTAGGAGGGGAGGCAGCATATAATGGCAGACTTTGGAGGCAGACTGTTTAGTTTTGAATCTTGGTTCTAGCACTTACTAGCTTTGTGACCTTGGGCAAGTTACTTAACATCTCCACTTCTTCAACTTTAAAATGGTAGTAATACTTACATCTCACATGACACTAGAAAATTAAAGCCACAATGTAGTGTTAACTATATGCCACCAGAATGACTACAAAGAAGATGGCATACATCAAGCATTAGGAAACATATAGGACAACTTCTACTCTCATACCTTGTTGGTGGAAGTGTAAACTGGTACTACGGTTTTTGAAAATTCTTTGGAAATTATCTACTAAAGCCGAACTTATGCAAACCCCAGGAGAGAGAAATTGTCTTCCCAGGTGTATACTCAACAGTGGAGTATACATATGCTCACCAAAAGAAACATACTAGGATGTTCATAGCAGCCTTATTTGTTATACCCCAAACTTGAAACTTCCCAAATACTCATCAACAGCAGAATGAATAAATAAATGTGTGGTATATCAATACAGTAGAACATTATAATGCAAAAAAATTGCCCACAAATACATACAATACGGCTGAATCTCAGAAACATAATGTGGAATAAAAGAAGTCAAACATCAAAGGGTACATACTATATGCTTCCATTCATATGAAGTTCAAGAACTGGCAAAATTAATCTATACTGCTAGAAATCAGAATAGTGGTTATCTTTGACAAAGGAAATAAAGATTGAAAGAGGGTAGAAGGGGCCTTCAGTTTATTGATCTGGATGGTATTTTAATAGGTGTGTCCAATTCATAAAAATTCAATGAGCCATTCTCTTAGGATATATGTATTTTTCCTTTTTTTAAAAAATATAATCTCTACACCCAACTTGGGGCTCAAACTCACAATCCAGAGATCGAAGTCACACTCTCTACCAATTTAGCCAGGCAGCCTCCCCTGTACTTTTCTATATGCATTATACATTAATAAAGTTTTAAAAATGGTAATAGTACATACCTCCTAGAGCTGCTGGGGTTAAAATGAGATAATACACATGTAACATATAGTATGTACTCAATGATTTTATTATATTTACTATTATTATTAATAAGAAATAGCCAACTTCCTTATTTTATAGAGAAAGAAACAAGTCCAGAAATGTGAAGTGACTTGTCCAAGTCACATAGCTAGCCAGTGGTGGAGGAGAGACTAGAACAATTCCACTACAATATAGGCCTCCATATTTTAAGTCAATTTTTACTTCTTGTTTATTATAGCTAAATACTAATCTGGTCTTTTATGAAAAACACATTGTATTTATGCACAAAAGGAGAAAAGCTGGGGAAATGTTCTGTTTGGTTAAGATTTAAAAGACACTAATTTTATAGCCTAAGTTTATACAAGGTAGAATATATGTATATAATTAACTTGGTGATACAAACAGTAATAAAAATAGATGGTAATGGCCAGTAAATGAAAATATGAGTGCTGCCAGTGACAATTTTACCAACAAAATGACTTAAGTATGTTAAATGACTTTTCAAAATTAAAGACCTTCAAATAAAAAGACAAAATCTAGTTGAATTCTGATAATTATAACATACAGAATTCTATTCAATAATTAACAGTAATCAAGGAGTAATCAAAAAGTATGCTTAGTTTTCAGACATAAAAAGTTACTAGATTAATTTGGAAATGACAAGATGAGCCTTCAACTCACTCTCATTTATCATTAATTATCTGCTGTATGGAAGAAACACTCACCAGGAGGCACTTGTGTAGAATCATCTATACCCAGCTGTCCTGTAGTTAAGCCGAGTTCTACAAAGAATTCTTTCTGAAAAATAACACACATAGAATTAACATACATCTCAGGCTTTGCTACACAGTATCAAAAAAAATCAGCCTCCTCCAAATGTAAGCTTACATAAAAATCACAATGAAAAATGAATCTTTGCTTCCTTCAAATATCTTAAAAAGAAGATGATATTATTGAACTTTTCAAGAGTAATGTGTTAGTCAAATTTTGCTTTTTTAAGTAATAGTAAGTAAAGTAAGTAAACTAAGTAAAGTAAGACATGATAATTATACTTTTGAGTAAAGAACTAGTAACATTCAAATCTTTCCTGAAACATACCCACACAGTATGTGTAGAACTCAACAATTTTATCTTCTAAATTCATTGTCTAAAATTCCCAGTATGATTCTCTACCTGTTTTCTATGGTACTGTACTTCACTTCGCTTTTAATCAACTAAACACTGCAAATATCCAAAACAACTTAAATTAATTTTTAAGTAAAATTAGACTTTCAAGTGTTCTGCTAAACTAAGAACAAATTAGATTTATTCTCCAGACTTCCTCCACTTATCTAGTAATGTCTAGGGAAAGTTATCATGTTTGTCTGTTATTTTTTAAATATATAACAACCCCATATATTCACATTATTTTTATTCCCTAAGTAATTAAATATTTCTATTAATATTTGCCTCAGTATTTTGTTATTATTCTAATTGCTAAAACCAAACTTCCTTCTCCTTTAAAAGATGGAATTAGTTTTGGGGCGCCTGAGCGGCTCAGTCGGTTAAGCGTCTGCCTTCAGCTCGGATCATGATCCCAGGGTCCTGGGATCGAGCCCCACATCGGGCTCCCTGCTCTGTGGGAAGCCTGCTTCTCCCTCTCCCGCTTCCCCGCTTGTGTTCCCTTTCTCTCTGTGTCTCTCTGTCGAATGAATAAATAAAATCTTAAAAAAAAAAAAAGATGGAATTAGTTTTAATCCTTCATAATTATATTATTATTTAAGTTAGTGATTTATTTCTGCCCCTCATAAGACAGTTATCCAGCCTAACATGTAGTCATTTCATTTTTGTATTGATTTTAAATAACTGATGTTATACTTCAATTTTTAACTAAACTTGGTTTTTACATATACTTTTAAAAAGCACTTCAATTATTTTTCCAATTTTTAATGACTAAAGAGGAAAAGTCCCTTCATACTACAGAAGGGACCTAGATCCAATAAACATGTCAATATTAGCTTCTGTAATCACAGTGGTGAATTTTACTTATGCTAAGACATGATAAGGCACAGAAACAGAACTCTGAACATTCATTTTCTATTTCACTGCTCTGTACTATTTTTCATTCAATATCAGTAGACCTGCACCCCAATCTCAGATTTCCTTCAAAACTCACCCAAGATACTAGGCCTTCTGGGATGCCTTCCTTGATATTCTGGGCTAATGGAAACAACTTTATATGCTATATGTATTACCTTTTATAAACCTCTACAAAGCATAGAATCACATCATATTGAAATTATCTTTTTATTGTCCATCTCCCCATTAACCTGAAGCTCCTGGAAGCCAAGGACTGTGTCTTACAAATATTTGTACGCCCAGTAGAGTGTGCTGAGTGACAAATAGCAGAGGGGCTCCAAAAATATTGAATCACCCTGTTGAGCTCTAGTTTCCAACCTGTTGCCTCTATATGACTGAAACAGTAAACAGGAATGAGTTGACAATTTCACTTTAGAGTTAATAAATTTCAGTTTATTTAAAAAAATGTCTTTTTAACATGGATGAGTCTACATAACATTGTAAACTACGTTTGAAAGCCATCTATTAAAGGATCATTTGACTCAGTGAGCCTCACCAAGTTCAATACTCATACACACAGACCAGGGTCTCAAATAAACCATGCATCCTGGAGTCAGAATCGTATCACCAGGCCACATGACTCAAGGAAGGCAGGAACAACTAGCCCTCGTCACAGCAGGAAGAGAAGGACTAACCATACTCTTAGTGGGTATAGCCACAAGTTTTTTGAAAATTAGCCACAGGCTTTTGGTTCTTCAATAGCTAAGAATGAATCCACATCAGCTCCAGGTCGCCCCAAACAGACAGAAGACATACCTAGTCCCACTCACACACATGCTAAACCTTTTCATACAGTATCCTTTCCGGGCTTCTTTACCTAGCAAACTCCTTCAAACTAGTCCAAATGGCAGTACCTCTAAGAAGACTTCCCACCACTTCCAGCAGAAGAATCTGCCACTTCCTCTTCTGTACACTTTGTATAAACTACTACAAACAGGACTTCTAACATTTTTTAAAAAATAACTTCTTAAAAATTAATTTTTTTAATTGATTAGATTTTTAATAGTAATGATTAACAGTTATATACTGCTTACTAAGTTTCAAGTACCATCTGTATGCTTTATATTTCAGTTTCCTAGGGCTTCCATAAAAAAAATAAAGTCCCACTAACTGGGTGGCTTTAAACAACAGAAATTTATTCTCACAGTTCTAGAGGCTAGAATCAAGGTGCTAACAAGGCCATGCTCTCCCTGAAGACTCTAGGGGAGATCTGTTCCAAGCCTTTCTCTTAGCTTCTGGTATTGCTGGCAACCTTTGGTGTTCCTTGGCTTATAGATGCCTAACTCCAATCTCTGCCTCCACTGTCTTAAGAAACTCTCCTCGTCTCTCTTCTGTGTCTCTTCTCTTATAAAAACACTGGTCGAATTGGATTTCCGGCCCATCCTATTTCTGCAAGATATTACCTTAATCATTTATCTCTTCCTTTACCCTTCAACAACTCTGAAAAGACCCTCCACAATATAATTTTGCCTGTGGTCAAACTTTTCTTGGCAGGCATTCATCCTGGAACCCTCCACCTCTTGCTTCAATCTGGAATCCCTGTGCTCTGGTCCTATTGCACACCCTTTGCCCTGAAACTTCTTTTCATTCTCATTCTGGAAATTTTTCTTCTCTTAGGTTGGAACCCTATTTCCTGGGTTCCCCTATTTTGCTCTCTTTATGAGCTTGTTTTGGAGGTTTTGGGAATAGTTCCCCAAATAAGAGTAAATATTTTAGATCACATATATCTGAAAATGTCTACTCCAACCTCACATCTGATTAACTGTTGGCTACATACAGAATTCTTGGCTTGAAATCATTTGGATTGTTAAAGGGATTACTTCAAAATCTTCTGGCTTCCAGTTTTGCTGCTGAGAAGTCAGATGCCACTCTAATTCCTGACACTTTCATATGTATTCTATTTTCCTTCTATAAAGTTTTTAGAGTCTTCTTTTCAGGGGCCTTGATATTGGTCTTCTTTCATTCATGGCATTGGAAAGTGGGTGGGGACCTTTTCATACCAGAGATTCCTATCTTTCAGGTCTTGGGAATTTTAAGAATTCCCTTACCACTGTTTTCTCTTTCTGGAACTCCTACTAGTCAGATGTTAGCCCTTCTGGATTTATCATCCAGGTAAAAAAAAAAAATCTTTTCCCTCTTATTTTTCATCTCTTTGGCTTTTTGCTTTTGTCTTTTTTTTTTTTTAAGATTTTATTTATTTATTTTGACAGAGAGAGAGAGAGACAGCGAGAGAGGGAACACAAGCAGGGGGAGTGGGAGAGGGAGAAGCGGGTTTCCCGCTGAGCAGAGAGCCCAATGTGGGGCTTGATCCCAGGACCCTGGGATCATGACTCAAGCCAAAGGCAGATGCCTAACGACTGAGCCACCTAGGCAGGCGCCCCTTGTTTTGTCTTCAGACAGAGATTTCCTCACCTTTGTTTTCAACTCTCCTACCATATTTTTGATTCCTAAATGTTCTTTTTCATTCTCTCATGTTTTGTGGTTTTAATGACACTCTGTTCTTGTGTAATTCTTGTTTCATGAGTAGTATCTTCTCTGAGAATATTAATGGATTAAGTCTTCTATTGGAAAGAAATGTTTAATAGGCTAACCTCTTTGTCCATGTGAAGATGACCTTGGGTTTACCTTCTCCCAGCACTGTTGCCCTGTGTTCTGGATCTCACACACACCACATATACACACGTACACACAAATTGTGGCAAAGGAATGCCAGCTACATTACTAAGCAATGGACTTTACTGAAAAAAATATGACCCTTGATGATAAATTACACTTGAAATAGAAGACTGTGAGTGGACTATAAAAATCTATTAGAAAACACAGGCCTTAGTTGCCTGGTGTGGTGTCTCTTGATAGGACTTGGAAGTTATGCTCATGTGCATTACAAGAAACAGTTCCTATCGTGTATGACTTCCCTATGTTGTACCTATGTAACTTTGTCACTTCCAATTGCATGCATTCCTTGTCGGGGCTGGGAAGTAGCATAGGATTGGCTGTAAGGAATCCCAGTGAAGATCTACGTGATAAACAGACATGCTATGTTTTCTGTCCTGTCCTATTCTACAAATCTAAGTGAACCTGATGCCAGGTTATGACCTATTGTATCCTGTGAGTGTGAATGTAACTCTAAGCCCAAAACAATTATTAGTGCTCATGATAAGCATTCGTTCCCTAAATTGGCTATTTTTCTTTTTTTGGTTTTAATTTTGGTTTCTGCCTTTCAAATTGGAAGATTTCAAATATCTGGAGATCCTAGGCTGGTCAGTCATATTTAGGAATGAGGCAATCGAAGGGGAAGCTGTGTCTGCAAGGATAGGGCATAGGATGCAGTAGAGGGAGAGAACTGGGCAGGCACAGTGATGGAGGTAGGGGATGAGGGTATCAGTCTCATCATTTGGTCAACTTTCACTTAATTTCTGTTTCCAAAATAGTGTCTCATTCCTGTACTGCTCTAAATCTGAAGTCTCTGAATTCTTAGCCTTTCTGATTCTTTTTCTCTCATGAATATGTCTGGTCTCCTGTGGGGAAGGAGGAGTCATCTGAATATGCAAGGTGGTAGGAGTCTGTAGGTCTACTCTCTCCTGATATAGACTTTCACACAGTCTCATTTTCAACCCTATTGCTCACCAAGGCCTTCTATAACATGTGGTGTCTCCAATTCTTGAGCCTTTCCAAAGTTCTATGGAGAAAATCATCTTGCTTCTTGTATCAGTCAGTGTCCAGTCAGAAAATAGAAATCATACCAGAAATACGAACAGGGAAGAATAGAATTAGCAAATGCAAAAAGCAACTATGACTTCTAGACTGATGAAGAAGGAACCAAGAAGGATCTAAGAACTCAGGAAAGGGTCCCCTTTGCCCTCAAGACTGAGATTCAGACTTTCTTTTTTTTACGAAATTCTCACCATAGTAAGTTGTAGTTACCATCTGTTATCAAAGTTATTACACTATTACCTACTATATTCTCTATGCTGATACTTTTCAGCCCCGTGCTTTATTTATTTTCTAACTGGAAGTTTGTACCTTTTAATCCCCTTCACCTATTTTGCCCATCTCCCCACGACTCCCCACTCTGATACCCACTAATTTGTTCTCTGTATTTGTGAGTTTATTCTCTTTTTTGTTTGTTTTCTACTTTGGATTCCATGAGATTCAGTCTTTTTTTTTAAAGATTTTATTTATTTATTTGAGAGAGAGAGAAAGCGGTGGGGAGGAGTAGAGGGAAAGGGAGAAGCAGGCTCCCCGCTGAGCAGGGAGCCCAATGTGGGGCTCAATCCCAGGACCCTTGAGATCATGATCTGAGCAGAAGGCAGACACTTAACTGACTGAGCCATCCAGGTGCCCCAGATGCAGTCTTTTAAGGAGAGAGAATGGCTACCCCAGGAATGTTCATGGGGGTTAGGGGATGGGTGAAGAAACTTGTCAGGGCACAGTCTGGAGCTGGTTTCTCCATGCTGATCGGCTGCCTTCCGAACATAGGAACCAGGAAGGGAAGTTCCTTTTTCTTGTTATGGTCTGCAGTGCCCCTCCAGAACCTTCTACTGATCAAGCCTAACATCAAGCCAGTTAGCAAAAGAGGAATGTTTGTAAGATCTAGCTCCAGCATAATAAAGCAGAGCAAAAAAAGGTGGATATAGAGCTAAAAGATAAGCTGATAATTGGCATGCCTCTCATCTGTATCTCCCATCTTCTAGAGAGAGGCATTTGAACTTGACCTTCTTTCATGTTTAAGTCATTTATCATTTTCCTACCAGTTCTCCAACTGAATACATTAACAGAGCTATAAGTTGTTTCCTAGTTTCACCAATGACAGTATTTATAGTTCTGTGCTCCTTATTGCTTTGGGGTGATCAGCAAAAGAAGGAGTGATAATTTCTTAACTCCACCATTAGGAATTCTCCCCACCTTTCTATAATTGCTCTATTTTAACACTAACTTCCTCACCAAAATGTGATAGTTTCCAGAGCAAAGACAATCTCTACCTCATCTTCCCTTTCCTCTTCTCCCTCAGTGCCTCATCCTGTTAAGCTTAATAAAGGTTGGTTGAATTAAATAAAATGTACATTCTTTAAAACTTTTTAATAAAATTCACAACTTGTTTCAATGAGTTATATTGCCATAGATCATGCACCTGAATCGCAACAAGCTGTCTTATAAGTATATGCTGTTGGTTAAAATGAGAAAAAAGCAAAAGCATTTATAGGTCCATGAAAGCTCATCTTTAGTCCTACCAGCAAAGTAACTCACTGTTTATATAACATATTGACAATAAAATACAAACCTTTCACTTAATTTATTTAATGAGCAGACAGTCCTGTTGCTTTAGATATATGCTGCACTAAAATATTTTTCTAATGGCTGTCTTCTAAAATATGTAATATTTTGAAATGCCTATACTTACCAATTCAGGGATGTCTTTTACTTTCAGAGGTACTTGGATTAAACCCAAATGAGTCCTGAAACTAAGAGAATCACCATTTTCATAATTTGGGTTGCGAAGATTAATTAGCACCTTTAAAAACAAATCCAACAAAATTGGTTAGTTTCTTTATAGAACGTTTACACTTATAAAATTGGCAGTAATATTCTTGGTGTATCACCACAAAATTAAAAACTATTTGGGGCTATGCATATACTTTAATTACATTTTTAAAAACTATTCAATTGTATTGAAATGTTAAAATACCATAAACATGCTTTAAATTTAATATTCCAACTGGTGATCTACCATATGAAAGTCTAAAAAGTTAAGAATTTAGTTAGAATGAAAAACCTTTTGATGATAATAAAAAATAAAAATTGCTTCATTATAATATTTAACCAGGGAAGCTGATAGAGAGATAAAAATTGCTTGATTATAATATTTGCCAGGGAAAATTTTAGAATCAACTCTAGCCCTTTTAAAAACAGCCACTGACAGGGTGCCTGGGTGGCTCAGTTGGTTGGGCGACTGCCTTCGGCTCAGGTCATGATCCTGGAGTCTCGGGATCGAGTCCCGCATCGGGCTCCCTGCTCGGCAGGGAGTCTGCTTCTCCCTCTGACCTTCCTCCTTCTCATGCTCTCTGTCTCTCATTCTCTCTCTCTCAAATAAATAAATAAAATCTTTAAAAAAAAAAAAAAACAGCCACTGACAACATTTTTAGAGAGATAGGGGAAATAATACTGAAGGGTATTGCCTCTAAAGCAAACCCACAAGAAAAAAAAATTCAGAAGCCAAGCTAACAAGAAAAACCATTTATATACTTTTCAAAATTAAGCAGATAAAAAAAGTCTTAGACATTTACATACCCTTTAATCTAGAAATCGTACTTCTATAAGTATGATTATGGAAATAATTAAGATGTTTGCAAAGACAGTGCAGAAAGAATGTCAATGAAGTACTGTTTATAGCAGAAAAATATGAAACAACTTAAACATTCCATTAGAGGGAATTACTTAAATAAATTATAGTTAATTTATATAATAAAATACAATGGCATTTGCCTTAATTAATATAGGTAACGTAAGTAATGACATAGAAAAATATTCACAATATATTCAGTTAAAAAATGTGTAATAATGTAGTGTTTATTCCTGTGTGATGGTATTAAAAGTAATTTTTAAAAAATTTTCTTCTTATGTGTGTTTTCTTATTTTTCTAACAATTAACATACATTTTTAGGAAAGAATAATTACAACTTAAAAAATATTTTTAAATTGAAAGTCTTGAGGAAAAAAAATCAAGAATCCAGTGCAATGACATAGATGGAACTAGAGAGTATGATGCTAAGTGAAATTAGTCAGTCAGAGAAAGACAAATACCATATGATCTCACTCATATGTGGAATTTAAGAAACAAAAAAATGATCATGGGGAAAAAAAGAGACAAACCAAGACACACAATTTTAACTATAGAGAACAAACTGACGGTTACCAGAGGGTAGGTGGGTGGGGGATGGGTAAAATAGGTGATGGGAATTAAAGAGCACAATTGTGATGAGCACGAGGCGATGTATGGAAATGTTGAATCACTATATTGTACACCTGAAACTAATATTACACTGTATATTAATTAACTGGAATTTAAATAAAAGCTTAAAAAATAAAAAAATCCAGTGAAGGAGATTATGGTAATAGAAATACTACCATACCTGAGAAAGGGATTAATGAACTGATAACTAATCACTGATAAAATGGAATGTGCTATAACGCCAAAACAGTTTCCTAAAATTGCAAACACTAAATTGAAACTAAAAATATCAATGTTATTTGTTAAAAAAAATAAAAATATAGCAAAGAATCAACAGTGCTAAATGCAGACTAATATAGAACAATGCAATTTTAGTCTGATTACACAAACAAGGGATTATACTATACAGGAACCTCACAAACGTAGGATAGAAAAGAGAAAGAAACAATGAATATGTAGGTAATAGAAAAGAGAAAATATTAGAAATGCAGCAACTGTAAGGATGTAATTATAGACAATGTTTTTTAGTTAAAGAAGAATCTCAGCCTGAATAATAAAAGGATCAATGCATCAACAGTCCTGAAGGAAACAGAATGTTATGATTATTAAGGAGAAAACATAGTTAAAGATAACCATACAAAAATTACACGAACTTTTGGCCCTTAAGTACTAGAAAAGGGAAGAGTTTGGGAGAAATCTGTAACAAGCTAAGAGAAATAACACCATCATCATAAAGGCAGTTTCTGACCAAACTAACTTCTCCTTAGAGTTAAAAGGAGATTACAGTTGGGGAGCCTGGGTGGCTTAGTCAGTTAAGTGTCCAACTCTTAATATCAGCTCAGGTCCTGATCTCAGGGCTGTGAAATCGAAGCCCGCTTTGGGCTCTGTGCTGAGCATGGAGCCTGCTTAAGATTCTCTCTCTCCCTCTCCCTCTACCCCTCACATCCCCCACCCCCCCACCTTGGTCTCTCTCTCTCTCTCTCAAAAAAAAAAAAGGAGACATACTACAGTTGACTCTTGAACAACACAGGTTTGAATTGCATGGGTCCACTCAAATGCAGACTTTTTATAGTACAGTACTGTAAATGTTTTCTTTTCTTTATGATTTTAATATTTTCTTTCTTCTAGCATACTTTATTGTAAGAATACTGTATATAATACATATAACATACACACTATGTGTTCATTGACTATTATGTTATCAGTAAGATTTCCAGTCAACAGTAGACTATCAGTAGTTAAGTTTCGGGGGAGTCAAAAGTTTTATGTGGATTTTCGACTATGCATGGGATCAGAACCCCTGCACTGTTCAAGCATCAACCACATGTTTTATGCTGGCAAACTAGTATCAGAGACAACAGTTCAGAAAAGAAATAAAAAGAAAATGTGAAAGATTTATTCATTCTTTTACTCATTCATTTAAGACCTATTTATTGAGCAACTATGTGCTAAGCACTATTCTACCTGTTGGAGATGGAACAGTTAACTTGCAGCTGGTTTGTGGTAGCTCTATGCTTATCTCCAGGGACACCTGGATGTCTGGGAGTGACCCTTGGCCAAGATGGGATGAAATATACTAACTAGTCGTTTATACTGTGCTATTTAATGTCCCCTGGAGGCAGTCCATATCAGTTTATTTATATTGTTTCTTGAAAATGTACAGATTGTTGGTTTCACGTGATTTACCAGTGGGGATATAAAAGACCGGTGGGGAAACTTGTGTCTAGACTCCCAAGGCCAGTGTATCTCACTTGTATCTTTCGACTCCCAAGGCCAGTGTATCTCACTTGTATCTTGATAGTTCATAACCCAAAGACAAAGCATGTCCTGTGCAACTAACAAAGGGCCCTAGGAGCTATCCCTGGAAGTTTGTATCTCTTTGTATTTGTATGTGCTTTCTTTCTCTTGCTGAAACAAAAGGCTTCTGTGGTTAAATCCTGTGAAGTCCTGTGAGTGTCTTCCATTATCTGACTCTGTAATTGTTGCAGCAGTGCACAAAACAGGAAGAGAAGCTCCTGCCCTTGCGGATCTTCCATTTAATAGGGGAAGGCAGGCAATAAGCAAAATAGAAAAAGAGAATGTTATATAATGATAAATGCTATGAAGAAAAACAAAGTAGGAAAGGCTAACAGGAGTTCCAAGCAGGGGGGTGGGGGGAAGGCTTTGCCGAGAAGGTGACATTTAAAGCAAAGACATAAGAAATGAGGGAACATGCAGACAAGTATCTGAGGAAAAAGCACTGTGGGCAGAGAAAATAAGGAGCAAAGGCCCTCAGATGGGAGGAAGCTGGGGGAAAGCAAGGAGGCTAAAGTAGCTGGAGTAGAACAAATCAGGGACAAGTTATAGGAGATGAACTCAGAGACGTAAGGGGGTATCAGATCAAATAGGATATTTGATGCCACTGTCATGACTTTGGCTTTTTTTTTTTAATTTTATTTTTATTTTATTTTTTAAGATTTTATTTATTTATTTGACAGAGAGAGACACAGCGAGAGAGGGAACACAAGCAGGGGAAATGGGAGAGGGAGAAGCAGGCTTCCTGCCGAGCAGGGAGCCCAACATGGGGCTCGATCCCAGGACCCTGGGATCATGACCTGAGCTGAAGGCAGACGCTTAACGACTGAGCCACCCAGGTGCCCCATGACTTTGGCTTTTAAGTAGAATGAGGTGGGGAAGTGCTGGATACCAGAGGAGTGGTTTATTTGGAATGGTACCTCAAGGGCTTCCTCTGGGAACTGCACTGAGAACAGATTCTGGGTGGGCAAGGGTGGAGTACGAAGACCATTTAGGAGGCTCCTTCATGTCTTGCCTAGACTACTCAAACAGGGGAGGACTAAAAAAGGAAAAGATTCACTGAGCATCCATATGGGCCAGGCGACAGGCTACCTGATTTACAATTACTAGTTTTTAATCAAAATCTTCCTAATGGATTTTTTTGCCTCTAATCTCTCCACATTCCAATGTATTTTCCAAGAGCTATTTCCAAACACAAATCTGATCATGTCATTCTACTGCTTCAGTGACTCTAGGGCTTTATACATGGTGATTCCTCTGCCTGGAGATATTCTTATATCATCATTTCTTCCACATTTTTTCCCTCATTAATATACCTATATTGATCCAATATAACCTACCTCCAGAAAATCCTTTGGTGCATAAACAGGTCTGAAAAGGCTTAAGTCTGGAATTAATAAAATAGATTAGAACAAAATTTCAATTAATACAGCATATAAATGCTTATTAATATAAATGTTAATGACTCTTTCATATGTTACTATGCAGCTAGATTAATTCAAACTTGCAGAGTATCGATAATTTGTCACTCATTGTCTTAAGTATTAGGAACACAAAAATGAAAAGGCAGTCCCTTCCCTTAACAGCCTAAGATGACATATTCTGGAAGAAATTAAAAGACTCCCCTTCATAAATCTGTAGTAAGTTTATAATTGAATTGAAAAAACAATGTCAATATAACATAAAAGTTCTATATGAGTATTCTCAAAGTACACAGAACATAAATAATACTTTCTTAGTGAATTCCTCTAGTTGTATTGAACTGTTTTCCCTTTTGAGCTTGTATAACACATTGCTCCTCCAGTACAGTACTTATTTCTTGCCCAGTCCCCCACACTTATTTTTAAAGGAGTGGTGAGGGATTATGTACATGTCTATCTATACAATTGTATGCATCTATTTATCATAGTAAATGAGATATAGTTGTCACTCATATGTTTATAAAATTGATTGACTCCATTTTAACCATTAAAATGAAACAAAATAAATACTTAAAAACATTAAGAAGTCTCAAAACTTTTCACCATTTAACCTATCTTTAGAGCCTGAAAAATATTTACCTTAATTATGAGTCTAAGAAATCCACTGAAAGATTTAATCTACTTTACTATAAAAATGTTTTCAAATGCTGCTTTAAAAAAGGGTAATTGATTTAAATATTCTCAAAATAACGTAAAACATTGGCCAAAGTTAGGAATTTTTAAACTGCAAAGTAGAAGTTTAAGCAAAAAAAGTAGAGGATAGTAATTAGCAGGGAAGGAAAATTGCTATCTTTCCAAAAGAATTGTTAAATTTGTTATTTTGGATCCACAATTAAAAAGGCAATTTGTTTCCTACTTCCACATTTTGAAAAAAGTTGTTCATATACCTGGTTCATCAGTTCCCATTTCATTCCATTTATTGAGCAGTTCTTTCTGTTCTCCAACTGGCCTCTAAAAAAGGTAATTTTAAAATTGGTTTCATTTTGTGAAGTTTAGCAATGCAGCTGAAAAATAAGAACCAATAACTTATCTAAAAGTTTGAATAAGCTACCATAAGAAAAAAATAATTTCATTACATATGGTGAACTTTTTTTGGAATTACTCTTAAATTATTGTTATTTAACTATTATATCTAGTCTCAATGGCTCAGGTAGAATGTGATACTAATGAGCCCAAGAAAAGAAGGTAAATGATCTCTACTGGCCAGTAAATTTCACAAAGAAAAACTGCTCCTCAGCCACATACTACATCTCTTACCCCATCCAGCAACCTCAGAAATGCATCGCAAGGGGGACAGGCCAAGAGAGTATGACTGTGAGTCAGTAGCATCATCTTCCTATATGAAAGACAGTATATTACACAATACTACATACTTTGACAGTTTTCCATATAAATTTATCCGTTTTTTTACACCATCCTTCTGGTGCCTTCACTGACTTGTCCTTGGCTATTATCCAAAGTTCATCCACAATATCCTCTCCCACGACAAGGAATAAATAGCAGGTAGGGAGAATAAAGTGAAGAGAAACATGTTTTCCCTACTCAGGAGCAGCCAAAAAGAATCCAGAGCATTCCTCAAGTGGCTTTTCTCTTCCTCTTTATCTCTCCCCCCTCAAAGCCCATAGTGACAGATAAATGTTGAGAATTAGATCTGATACTACCACTATTAGAACTAAACAGTTCAACAGAGAGATGATAAATCACCTTTCCATTCTCTATGTTAACCCTGAAAGATGGTACCATACTGGCTATTACAAGATAATAGTATGCCTGAACCCCATCTCTAATTCAAAAAATATGGTTATTGTGCTAATTGGTCAAAAGTAAGGAGACCAAAGGTAATTAAAATTCTTAAAGTACATTTATAACACTTATAACCTTTACAGCCAAATTTCTAAATAATCTGTATGTAGATTATATACTGTATTTTTATTTACTCTCAAGATATGCTTCATTACAAAAAGCATTACAGTATATGTAATAGAAACCTATTTAGAATACACCCATGTAAGTGGCCTTTTACAGATTTTTGTTTCAAAACAAACTGATACACTGGTTTAAAAAAAAAAAGATAAATCTGCCTAACAGTTACAACTTCATGGTCTCCTAGTATTTGATTCACAATAAAATACTTAAATGTTAAAAGTACCTTTCGTGCCAATGGGATACTCAGTTCAGTGCACATACTATTTAAACTCTTCAAAATTCTTTTTTCCCAGCTTCCCTGAAATATAAAGAACAACTTATTGTTTCTGATTAACAATACCAAAACAAATTTAAAAAATTAAAGATATTATGAGTTATATAGAAACAGTGAGGTTGGTTGAGATTGGTTAACTTCATTCATTAGTTTACTCAACAAATATTGATTACTGCCTACTACGTGCCAGATACTATCCTTAGTGCTGTGAATTAAGCCATGAACAGAAGGTTTCAGTCCTCATAGAACTGATGTTCTAGGGGAGGATGGTGATGAGGATAAGTTAAAAAATCAACAATCCATATTATAAGAATAGCAGGTAATAAAAAAGTAAATTACATTTAAGCATTTTGTAAATGTTTGATACTCAGAAATCCCATTAATAACCTAGTAAAAATAAAACTTTACAGGAATTATTATATTGTCATTTTTCCAACCAAGAATTTCAGTCCTAAATACTTCAGCATGAATGTTCTAGTAAGAACCTTCTCCTACATAATAACCACAATATCACTATCACACCTAAGAAAATTAGCAATAATATTTCACATCATCTAATACTTAGTCCACCATCAAACTTTTCCAGTTGTCTCCAAAATATCTTTTATAGTTTTTTTTTAATCCACAATCCATTAAAAATGCATGCATTACATTACATTTGGTTGTTATGTCTCTTCCCATGTAGCTGAATCTAGAGTCTCTTTGTCCTTTTCTTTTTCACGATACTGACTTTTTTGAGGAGTCCAGGCCAGTTATCTTGCAGGATGTGTTATAATCTGGATTTGTCTTATTGTTTTTTTGCAGCATTGATTACCTTATTCTCTAACCCCTGTATCTCTTTTAAACTTGAAATAATAAGTTCTTTTCAATAGTCAGTCATAAATTGATTACCCACATATACCATGTTTTAGTAAATTATTCTTTTTAACACCAAGCTAAAATGTCATAACTTTTTTTTTGGTCTTTTTACTAAAACATGCCTATAGGCCACTTCCAACTCACTGAAACCAAAATAAAATAATACCAAAGCTTCAAAATTTAGACCAAGAGAGAAGAGAGCTATATATAACATTATTGATAATGGACAGTTATATCCAGTCAATAAAAGTAGAATAATAATAATAATAGCTCCTTTATGTGGTTGTTATAAAGATTAAAGATGTAAAGCGCTTGGAATAGTGACATAATAATGATAATAATAATCATTCAATAATGATAACTTTTACTATAGCTATTATTGTTCATAGCTTCCCCCTTAACACATATATTTAAATGCATTACCCTCTTTATCTGGAATATACTCTCCATGCTCTACTCCCATCCCCAACATACTTATTCCTATTATCTGAATAAATCTTATTCAGCTTTCAGGTCTTCACCTCTATTAAGCCTTCTCTTCCTGGTCCCTCACCCCAGATGGTATTAAGTGCCTTTGCTTATAGTCTCTAACAGCACCCCTTCCTTCACCTATCATAGCACATAATCACACTTTGTCTAGCACATTATAGATACTCAATGATGGAACAGATTTCTACTCTAAGTAATGTTGCAAGCATTTTAAAAAATTTTGATACAATGGCCTAAGTAATGAATGAAAAAAAAGCATTCATCTATAGGAGAAGTATAGAGCTGTGTGAAATGTATTAGTCTTAGTTCACTAAATATATAGAAATAGATTTTCAGGAGTAAAAGAATACTCTTCATAAATTATATGAAATACCGACAAAACTAATCCCATTTACTGGTTTATTTTCAATTATCTCTCTCTCTCTTTTTTTTTACTGTAAATATTTCTCTTAGATCCAAGACTTAAAATACATTTGAGCACCTTATTCATGATCAAACATTAGTTATAACAATAAAGCCCACTTCCACCCCCAACATCCTTATCCTCAATTTATCTGAATAAATCTTACTCAACTTTCAAGTCTCAGCTTAAATATTTCCTCTAATAAGTCTTCTGTCACTCCCTTCCCCCACTGCAGACTGTAGGGGAAAAAGATACAAGAAAGCTTATTTTGGAAAAGAAAAAAGTAATTTTAATTCAATCATTACTATAAAAATAAAATTTGCATAAAGATTAAAAATCCAGTCCCTGGAGCGCCTGGGTGGCTCAGTCAGTTAGGTGTCTGCCTCCAGCCCAGGTCATGATCCCAGGGTCCTGGGACTGAGTCCCGCATGGGGCTCCCTGCTCAGTGGAGAGTCTGTTTCTCTCTCTCCCTTTGCCCCTCCCCCCTGCTTGTGCTCACTCTTTCTCTCATGCTCTCAAATAAAAAAAAAAAAAATCTTTAAAAAAAATTAAAAGAAAAATCCAATCCTTGAATTTGTATCACTTATTTCATTATATAAAGAACCAAATTGCTATTATTGAATTATGATTCCAAATATTCTCATTTTCAACCACGCATAAAAAGGCTCTTGAACTGATAGAAAGACAGTAATCACGGACATAAAAACAAAAAGTTACAACAGACATCAATGTGTGGCTCATAATATGTACATAATACATATACACATTTTTAAGACTGCAATACACAATCTTAATACAGTATAAAGCCTACTAAAAAACATGAAGGCCATTCAAAATAGAGTGACATCTTCTGGAATGACACCTCAAAAAGATATCCTGAAACATATTTGTTAATGACTCCTTTAAAAAATTATTTTGGTAAAAACATCTCATTCAAGTGTTTTCTAGAAAGTACAATTTTTAAATGATTAATCATAGTTCTCCTAAATGGATAGCCCCCACTACCAAGTATTTCAATTTACCAACTTGAAATTGAATGTAATTCAATTAGATGTAATATAGAGCAATGTAATATAGAGAGAAAATAGTTAAGGAAAAAAGTTACACGGAAAAGGAATCAGACAACAGAAGAAAGCATTCTGAAAGAAAAGAGTTTGGAAACAGCCATATAATTTACATATATTACTTTATTAATCCTGTGAGATATGTATCATTACCTTCATTTTATGAATGAGGAAACTTTAAGATTTTATTTATTTGCAAGAGAGAGTGGGGGAGAGAGAGAGAACACGAGTAGGGGGAGGGGCAGAGAGAGAGGGAGAAGCAGACTCCCCACTGAACAGGGAGCCCCATGCAGGGCATGAATGAGGAAACTTTTTAAATTTTTTTTATTTTTTAAAGATTTTATTTATTTATTTGATAGAGAGAGACACAGCGAGAGAGGGAACACAAGCAGGGGGAGTGGGAGAGGGAGAAGCAGGCTTCCCGCTAAGCAGGGAGCCTGATGCGGGGCTTGATCCCAGGACCCTGGGACCATGACCTGAGCTGAAGGCAGATGCTTAACAACTGAGCCACCCAGGTGTCCCTAAATGAGGAAACTTTTAAAAGGAGCACATGAGAGTAGAATGAGAAAGAATATTAAGAACTGAAGCAATGTTGAACAAATCTTTATTCAATTATCATTTTTATGTGCTCCACAACTGAAGCAGGAACTTAGAAATAATCCAGAAGAGAAGAAAGCATAACTAAAAATAAGAGGAAAAGAATATTAAATTCAGAAAAATTGGGATTTTTGTGGCTAGAAGAGGGGGACATGAGGTGTTATAGCTAAAAATTCAAATAATGAAAAGATTTTGATTCAACAAACATTTATTGAAACACATACCACTAAAGATGAATAAAACGGCATCCCTGTCTCTAAGAAACACATCATTTTTGTCATGGGAGTGGGGAAGATAGGACAGATACACAAATAACATGAGACTGGTTCAAAAAGGTCACAAGGGCTGTATTAGCCCATATGCCATACACACAGAAAGAACAAAAAAGAGTAAGCAAGGAAACAGGGAGCTAGGTATGTCAAAACTTTTAGTTGTTAATAAAATACAAACCACTTTTTTTAAAGCCTAAAAATACTGAAAGAAAAGTAACTCCAGTGGTTCACCATGTCTTCCTCCCCACTCCCTATTCCATATTTATGACACAATGCCAAGGTCAGCAGGGCTTTTCCAAGGTATCGCTTACAAGAACTTCAGTCAGATGATCGGACAGGTTATTTCCATAGAAATCTTGGGTAGTCAGAAAAGTCATTTCTATTGACATCAGAAAGAGGAATA
The DNA here is from genome assembly GCF_002201575.2 of Neomonachus schauinslandi. Taxonomy (NCBI): domain Eukaryota; kingdom Metazoa; phylum Chordata; class Mammalia; order Carnivora; family Phocidae; genus Neomonachus; species Neomonachus schauinslandi. Next base: position 182,414,643 of record NC_058404.1, read on the forward strand.
GAATTTCCTGACAATGAGGGGAAATCCAAGATGAAAGTGGTTGCTTGCAACCTGGGTTATCCTTTAGGTTCCCTCAAGAACTCTAATCTGAATTCAGGGGTACTCCTTCATTCCTTTGTTTACTTGCTGCCTCACTGACTGACATGTATGGAATGCTTTCTATGTGCCAAGCATAAAACTATGACCAGTGAGTAAATGTTGTAAGGAGCAAATGACCAAGGCTTAATAAGAGAAAGAAATTTTCCAATAAGTAGAAAGGCATAACTGAAATGGATTATGTTAGTGAAATCCCAACTTCCCTGTTTCCAAAAGTATTCAAGCAAAAGGACATGAACTTGAGAGGTTGGATCCACTTCCACTCCCCAGTTTTATAGATAACTTTTCTCAGGCTCTATCTGTAGACATGACTAAACAAGCCCAAAGTCTCAAAAATAAATGCTCAAAAAAAATCATAGTCCTGGCTATTATTGAAATTAAAATATCAATATACATTTAGCACACACAGAAAAAGAAGTGGAAATGGCAGATAAACTATCGAAAATGACAGCACACTAATGCAAGATACAAAGAAAATAATGGTTTCTGCCCAAAAGACTTATGAAATAAATAAAGCTTTAAAATGCTATTTAAAAGAAAAATGAATGGCCTTTTACATTTAAAATGTTTAATAGGAAGACATTACCTTTTACCTAAACCCATATCCTCTCCAAATGAAATTATTGTTGCCTTCAAATCAGTTTCCCTAACAACTGGAATCTATGGTATTAAGTCAAAGGATTTCAAGAGTTTTATAAATAAGGTAATTTCTAAGCCATGAGAAGCAAAAAAATTACAAAAGAATCACAATTGTATTGAAATCTCTAATTCGGTATTACCTATTGCCTTGCTACTTTTTTATAACAACTAAAGTAAGTAAGTCTTTAAAAGCCATATAATTTAGAGTGTGAAAAACTATGAAATTATAAAATTAAAAAATTATTTCCTTAACTCTGAAAAAAATAAAGCATAAGAGTTATAACCCAGCTATCTAAAGGAGAAAGATTTTAGTAATTCTCTCACTATAAAAGTAACACATTTATTCTAGATCATTTGGAAAAAAGAACAATATGAAGAGAATAGAATAACAAGTATCCATAAATGTCTATCAGCCAAAAATAACCACTGTTAATATTTTGTTCTCTTCTTTCATTTTTCCTATGCATGTGTGTGTACAATTGAGATATACATGGGTGTGTATACATATACACATGCATATACATATTTAATTAGAGTGGAATTATATTGTTTTATATTTTGCTTTTTCCATTTAAGATTATATTGTATACCCTTTCCTATTTCACTATATTCTTTCAAAAATAACATTTTTGATGCCTGTCTTTTGGAGATACCATGCTATATATATACAAACCCTACTGTTATTCATTTAGAGTCTTTTAAATTTTTTAATATTATCATGAACATAAATTTCTGCATTTCCCTGATTCTCCCCTTTAGATAAGGTTCTAGAAGTAGAATTACTAGGAAAAAGGGTGTGAATATTTTCTAAGGGGGAACATTTTCTATTTTCTGTTTATTCAATTGATCGATCATTAAAAAAAAAAACATCCACTGAGCATCTGCCATGAGCAGGCACTGTGCCAGATGTAGTTGTGAAAGGAGAGACACTGATCCTGCTTCACAGAGATGGCAGAATCTAGATGATAATACAGACAACCCAAGTACTGTGGTAGGAGGTATAGGGGGCTTCCTGTATGGAGGATTGGAGACAAAGAAAAAGTACCTGAGAATCTGAGATCTCAAGGTCAGAAACCATCATGTAACCTGACACCTGAGAATGTGCAGAAGTTAGCCAGAATAGGTGGGATTTGTGGGGAGGCAGTTTTGGGTAGAAGCAATGGCATGAGCAACAGTTCTCCTGCTGGAACAACTGAAGGAAGTCAAGCATAATTAGATAGAGAAGGCAGATGTGTGTGGAAGTGGGCAGGGGAGTGGCAGGATGGGGAGGAACAGTGTGAGGACACAAGAGATAGGACCTGACTGGTAAAAAGGAGCAAGATCATTTATAGTTTTGTAAGCAAAAATAAGAAGTTGCAATTGTACCCTAAAAGTCTGGGAAGTTTTGGGTTTTTTAAAAAAATTTTATTTACTTATTTGAGAGAGAGAGAGAGCACACCTGCACCTGAGCTTGAGCAGGAGGAGCAGCAGAAGGGGAGGGAGGGGGAGGGAGAGAATCTCAAGCAGATTCCCCGCCAAGCACGGAGCCCCACGCAGGGCTCGATATCACACCATGAAATCATGACCTAAGCCAAAACAAGAGTCCGATGCTTAACCCAACTGAACCACCCATGAACCCCCTAAAAGTCTGGGAAGTTTTAAGAAATGGACTGACTAGGGACGCCTGGGTGGCGCAGTCAGTTAAGCACCTGCCTTGGACTCAGGTCATGATCCCGGAGTCCTGGGATCAAGTCCCGCGTCGGGCTCCCTGCTCAGGGGGAGCCTGCTTCTCCCTCTGCCTGCCGCTCCCCCTGCTTATGCTCGCTCTCTCTCGTTCTTGCTCGCTCTCTCTCGCTCTTGCTCGCTCTCTGACAAATAAATAAATAAAATTTAAAAAAAAAAAAAGAAATGGAGTGACTAAACAGAAGGCAGAAAGATCAATTAGGAAGAGGATGGGAATTGAAGTCACATAAAACTAACAAAATTTTCATTTTTATTTAGGTTACTGGATTGACGGAGAACTGAGCAAATTCCACCACATAGCATACCTTGAATTTGAGCATTTCGGGAGTGGATAGAGAAACAGGCTAAATATCATCTGGTAGTACAGATTCTAGAGCCAGACTGTCCAGGTTGAAATCCCAACTCTTCCACCTACTGGTTTTGTGAAACTGGACCTATCTAAGATCCTAAGAGTAACACACCTCACAGGGTTCTCATGAATGTTAAATGAGTAAACACTTGTAAAGCACTAGAATGGTACCTGGCACATAATTAGAGCGCTATGTGCTTACAAGTACTATTTCACAAGAAAATTCATATATTTAATCACACACCATATATCAGTTTCTTCAAATACTGCTTTCTCTAAAAGGTGTAGCAAAGTAGTTCTCGAATTGTTTTACATGGAAATAGGGTTTCACGGTCACATAAGTTTGAACAACACTGGATTAAATAAAATTAAACAGTTTCTTTACTGCAGAACATCTCAGAGCCTAAAACAAATTGTGTGCAACAAAACTAAGGAGTACTGAACTAAAACCCAAAGTATAAAATAAACATCCATGAGTCCACAGTGATATAATAACTGGGGGGAGGGAGGCAACTCTTCCATGCAGAAACACTCCAAATAATTTCTGTAGAGACTCCCACCTCAAGGAGGGGGAGCATAACTGTCTCACCTTACGTGTGAACCATAAACAGTGACTTCCTTCCAAGGAGAACAGTATATACAAGGGGGTGGGGGGCAGAGAGTGACGTTGCAGTGGAGCAACCTCACATACACTACCCAAGCCAGGCGAGCCAGGTCAACATCAACAGTGCCAACCATGTTGACAGTATATACCCTGACATGATGTGAGGACCATAAATAGCACTTTCTATCTGTGGTCTTCCTCCAAGAACCAGCCCCCTCAAGTCTAATCATGAGAAAAACATCAAATTCCAACAGAGGGATATTCTACAAAATACCTGACCAGTACTTCTCAAAATTGTCAAGGTCATCAAAAACAAGGAAAGTCTGAGAAACTTTCATAGCCAAGAGGAGCCTAAGGAGACATGACAACCAAATGTAATGTGGTTTCCTGGATGGGATCCTGGAACAGAAAAAGGACATTAGGTTAAAACTAAGGAAATCCAAATAAAGTATGAACTTTAGCTAATAATAACATATTAATATTGGTTCACTAACTGTAACAAATTACCACAGTAACTTAAGATGTTAATAATAGGGGAGACTAGGTGTGGAATCTATGAGAACTCTATAATATCTTCTTAATTCTTCAGTAAATCTAAAACCTTTGTAAAAAATTAAGTCCATTAAAAAATCATAAAATAAATTGTGCTTCTAGGAGTGAAAGGTACAGCACAGGGAATATAGTCAATGGTACTGTAACAGCATTGTATGATGACAGATGGAAAACACACTTCTGGTGAACATAATGCATAGAGTCATGAAATCACTATGTGGTACACCCGAAACTATGCTGAACACCTGAAACCCTGAAACTAATGTAACCTTGTGTGTCAACTATACTTCAACAAAAAATAAATTCAATGAAAAAAACACGAATTTTTTTTTTTAAAGATTTTATTTATTTATTCATGAGAGACAGAGAGAGAGACAGAGGCAGAGGGAGAAGAAGGCTCCCCGCGGAGCAGGGAGCCCGATGCGGGACTCGATCCCAGGACCCTGGGATCATGACCTGAGCCGAAGGCAGACGCTTAACCGACTGAGCCACCCAGGCATCCCAAAAACACGAATTTTTAAATAAATAAATAAATAAACTGTGATTGACCAAGAGGAAGGCAGTGTGGGCCTCAATTTCCAAACTTATTTGTCCACGGCACCCTTTTTTGTGGAGCATCTCTCAGGGCTAGTATTCAGTGGAAAACACTTTGGGAAATGCTGATGCAGTATAAGAAACCTCTTTCCCACATCAGTCCAGAAAACTGAACACCAATCTAGCTTGCCAAAAACTGCAGAGAGCTGATTTACATCCCAACTCTGAAGACACAATCAAGATCTAAGGGAAGTTCAAATAACTCATGCAACTTTAATAGGAAAAAAAAAATCAAAATTTTCCAGGCTCCAGTTCCAAAATATTTTCTGCCAACCTGTTTTACTTAATAAAAGGGGAAGGAAATACTAACTGGATTTTTTTTTTAAGTTCTTTCTGATTGTAAAGAGCAAAGAACAACTTAATAAGGAACCGCCTATGCCCAAGTCCTTCCTAGTGCTCCTACAGAATGTTTTGGCCACCTCACCCATAGCACATAGCACTCTCTACCTTACACTACAACTATTTATGCCCATGTCTTCTTTCAATGATTAACCCATGAGTTACCCATAGGCAGAATCTTTATCTAATTTTTTCTTTCTTTTAAGATTTATTTATTTATTTATTTGAGAGAGAGAGAGAGGGACAGTGAGCTGGGGGAAGGGGCAGAGGGAGGTGGAGAGAGAAACCCAAACAGACTCCATGCTGAGCACGGAGCCCAACAGGGGGCTTGATCTCACAACCCTGAGATCATGACCTGAACTGAAACCAAGAGTCAGATGCTTAACTGACTGTGCCACCCAGGCGCCCCATATCTAATTTATTTCTGAATCTTCATAGCACATAGTAGAGAGTCTTTTAGCAGGCATTCAGTAAAGATCTTTTAAATGAATATCACAATAATCGGTAGAAGAGATGGCAAGCACCTTTATTATCAATTTGACATAAACTTCCTAAGTTCGTGCTACATAAAGGTCAGCATGTTAGATGTAATGGGTATAAAAAAATGTTTTTAAATTGTTACTGCTTTCAAGAGGCTTATAACAAAAGTGAAAAAGATGTACACAGAAATTGCTATAACAGACTGCAATTTGTGATAAGAACCATAAAATGACAGTGTGCTACAAGAGTCCAAAAGAGGGAGAGATCCTTTTCAACAGGGATGGTAACCGTCACAGAGAAGAGATGTCATCTGAGCTGACCCTCACAAAATAGATGGATTTTCATAATGCTAAGCAGGCAGAAAGAGCTTTCCGGGACAAGAAAACAAAATAAGAAAAGCGTTAAAAGATGCAAGAGGGAAAGGCAAAACGATTCACTTGGAAGGGGACATAGGACAGTTATGAGAGCAGAGATTGATAAAGTAGAAGGGGAAGCTAGGGACAAACAGTAAAAATCCTTAAATGTTGCACTTTGGAAAAGGAACTTGTTAGGCATTCGTAGTCACTGAAGACGGGAGAAGGCAGTGAGATACGTTATAAGGTTTCACCCACTTGTAGCTAAAGTTAATTGTAATAAGAGTACGTATGACGATGGGGAGGGAAACAAGTTGAAAATCAGGATGTGAATTAATGTCTGAAACAAAGTTAGCACTCAATAAAAGGCAGTCGTCCTCCTCATCATCGCTGTGATCACCATGGTAATGGCCTTGATAATAAAAAAGGACAAAAAGGCTATAAGACTATGGGAAGAAATAACTTATAGAACTTAATGACTATTTGGACATGGAAAACAGAGATCAAAGATATTTCAAGTCTAAATTACTATAGTAATGATGAATTAATAGAAATAGGAAGGTCAGGAGGAGACGCTCATTTTAGGAATAACATAATAAACTCAGTTTTTGACATGTTGAGTTTGACGTCACAGAAGAAATGTACAGTAGATAGTTGATTATAGAGGATTAGAGGCAAAAAAGATGAGGCGGCAAAGAAGAGGGAAGCTGTGGAAACCTGAATGAGAGGACCTGAATGTTCTTAATAAACTAAGTGGCGAATGTTAAAAATATTTAAATGTTTAAAATGAGAGAGAGGTAGAATTAGGGGCTACACAAGTGTGAAAAACTGGGAAAACCTAACTGGAAAGCAGATAACGCATGATGAATAATAATAAAAGGATTGACAGGCAGTAAAATGAATCCACTGAAAGACAAATAAATGGATTTAGACTAAACTGAGGGTAAACATAGAATTCATGTGACTTTCCTAAGTAATCACATTCTGGGAGAAGAAAATAGATGACAGAGGTAGGCTTAGGCTGAGGACTGGAATGGCAGACAGAACAGAAGTCTAATGGGGCAAGAGACGATGAGGTGCCAGGGAGCACACTGCTGGAATGGGAGTTATGCCATCCGGACTACAAAGTGAGCAAACTGCCCAATACAACAGGGAGCTTAAGAACTAGATGACTCAGGGAGAACAAATAAAAGAAGACAGGCAGACACTAACTGGTAGAGGAGGTATTTAGTGTGACCACAGTTAAAGAATCATTTCAACAAATCGTGTTCCATGGGCTAAGCACTGTGCTGGATGCCGAGGATAAAAAAACACAGTCCCTCCTCTTAAAGAATGAATAATGTGGTGCAGGGATTGACAAGCTTCCTGTGAAAAGACAAACGGCAAATATTTTAGACTTTGCGGGTCATAGGGTCTCTATGCAGCTACTAAGCTCTGACACTGCAGTGCAAAAGCACCCACTGACAATATGTAAATAAATGAACGAGACTATTTTCCAATAAAAGGTGTTTTATTAATTCTTATACTTTTCTTTTTTTTTTTTTTAAGATTTTATTTATTTATCTGAGAGAGAGAATGAGAGAGAGAGAGCAGGAGAGGGGGGAGGGTCAGAGGGAGAAGCAGACTCCCCGCTGAGCAGGGAGCCCGATGCGGGACTCCATCGCGGGACTCCAGGATCATGACCTGAGCCGAAGGCAGTCGCTTAACCAACTGAGCCACCCAGGCGCCCCAATTCTTATAATCTTCATGGGTCACAGATATTACTATTCTTTTGGCTTTTCTGCCAGTTGAAAATGTAAAAAAAATATTCTGAGCTTGCCTGCTGTACCAAAGCAGGTGGCAGGGCAGATCTGGCCCATGGGCTGTACTGCACCAGGCCCTGAGTGAATGGGCAAGTCTGGGAAGAAGAGAGAGGAGTGGCATATATCTGTACACGATACACACACTTACCTTTCCTATGTGTTCTCAGCAACTAGCAGCAGGCTTGAAGAATGGACCTATGATTTACCTTTTTACCTCTTCTTTTCCATCATGATAGGAAAATAACTTTATTATCTTCTTTCCTATACCTAATATGCTAAAACTGATACTTTCTCCAAACCCTTTGGAAATTTTCAAATTTCACCAAAAAAATATTCAGACCCAATCTTTTTACTTTTTTGAGTTTATATCTTTACAACAAAAGATCGAACAATTTTTTCACACATGTATCATTTAATGATTTTGCTTTATGACATATCAATAATACTGTCTGATTGTTAGACCTAAAGGTACCACCCAGAGATACGAACATATTACATATTTCCTCAAATATCTCCATGTTTTTTGTTTATATTGCTTCCTTTCACCATCTGATTTTGAGAGCTTTTTAAATGAAAATAAAAGTTGAAAGGGCGCCTGGGTGGCTCAGTTGGTTAAGCGACTGCCTTCGGCTCAGGTCATGATCCTGGAGTCCCGCATCGGGCTACCTGCTCAGCAGGGAGTCTGCTTCTCCCTCTCCCGCTCCCCCCTCTTGTGCTCTTTCTCTCTCTCACTCTCTCTCTCAAATAAATAAATAAAATCTTTAAAAAAAAAAAAAAAGAAAAGTTGAAAAATAAAAAAGCTGCCCCACACCCACTGCTTGGATTGTGGTAACTCAAAGCAGCAGATTCTTTCTCAGGAGCAGAACGAACCACTATGATAAGTGAAGCTGGGTGATGGGTTTACGAGAGTTCTTTGGGGTATATTTGAAATTTCTCATGATAATCTCTGAGACTATGGTTGAGAAAGATCGACTGTGTGGTGCCCATTAAACCCCTTGGCAGCGGCAGAGAGTCACACTCAGTACCGCAAGGAAGGCTTGCAGAGGTGCGCCAGGCCACACTGAGGTGAACAGTCCAGAGGTCAGGGGCATGTGACAGGGCCTAAGTTTCTATTTTAACAGTTCTTTACAGTTTTTCTGTTTAAAGTCATTCTTTTTGGGGCGCCTGGGTGGCTCAGTCAGTTAAGCAACTGCCTTCGGCTCAGGTCATGATCCCGGAGTCCTGGGATCGAGCCCCGCATCAGGCTCCCTGCTCAGCGGGGAGTCTGCTTCTCCCTCTGACCGTACCCCCTCCTGTGCTCTCTCTCTCAAATAAATAAAATTAAAAATCTTAAAAAAAAAGAAAATAAAATCATTTCTTTTTTAAAAGTGAATTTTAGTTGTTTCAGCCCATTTTAGATAGCAGGTTCATTTGAGTTCTGTGACAGAAGAATACAGTTAGTATATAGCAGCCTGCTGTGAGAACAAACCTATTTCAAATACAGTATCAGTATCACCGGCTTCAAAAGCCAATATTTTAAGGGAAGAGTGAGTCAGTTCATTCCCATTTCATTCTTTTACTATCATAGAGCATGAGGAATAAGCGGTCACATAATACTTTTATCACATTTAAAATTTCAGGCCAGTACGGTACATGATTTTTTCTAACTTCTACTCAACATTTTCAGGATTACTGTAGTTAAGTAGGTGTGCTCCTTGGTTGCTAAAAGTAGAAAGGAAGAGCATGCAAATACTATTCACATCGCTGGAGTGGTTCTTACCCAGGCTTCCATATAATGAATAATATATACTCCTGATGCCAATTAGGATCTTTCGTTCTGTATTATATAACTTAGCATGGAAAAATAAAATTAAAAATGAACAACAGCCAACCTGTGCTTTCCTCATGTAAACCAAAGGTTCTTTCAGATGTTCAGGGGGTGCAGCAGGATGACTAGGTAAAGGAAACCTAGGGATAAAAAGAGGCAGCTAAATATTGTGCATTATCTTGATAACTAATTAATTCTCTTTGTTAGAAATTACTTACCTCTGTGGTCCATGTCATAAATGAAATAGAATATCTGTTAGCAATTTTGTGTGTTTATAGAAGGTACAACAACATGATAAAGCTTTCTTATCCTACTAATACTGTAGTTTTATTTTTTTTAAAGATTTTATTTATTCATTTGAGAGAGAATGAGATAGAGAGAGCATGAGAGGGGGGAGGGTCAGAGGGAGAAGCAGACGCCCTGCTGAGCAGGGAGCCCGATGCGGGACTCGATCCTGGGACTCCAGGATCATGACCTGAGCCGAAGGCAGTCGCTTAACCAACTGAGCCACCCAGGCGCCCAATACTGTAGTTTTAGATTAGCAATTTACTTGTTAAAAGTTGAACTGCACAATAATCTGAATTCATAATCTGAAGTAATTTTAAAATTACTTAGCTTTGTAAATGCTCATGTAAAAACTGTCAGAACTGTTATTTTTAGCATATAAATATTGTAACATTTAGAGGAATTTTTTAAGGTTGAAAAAATCCATGAACTCGTTAACATATCAACTGTTTTCATTTCTCCCAATTTCCTTTTCCATATGATTACATATTTTTTACATAGTTGAAATGATAATATAAATACAATCTTTAAAAGAGCTATGTTTTAATATATAATACACAAATTTAATAAAAATTAAAAAATGTTAATGTCTTGTTTTCTAGGTAACTTTACATTCATATTCAAAATGTATTGTTTTTATTAAGAAAACATTTATTTATTCAACAAATATTTGAGCCGTCTAGGTACTAAGTATATGGTGGTAATTGAGACGACACCCCCTGTTCTCATATACCTAACATTCTAGTGAAGAAAGACAGTCAATAATTACAAAAAGAAACAAATTAATAGAACAATATCAGATAGTAATACATGCTATGAGAAAATGAAAGTGGGGTAATGAGATAGAAGTGATGTGCAAGGGTAGGTATCTAGGGGAGCTAATACTTGAACTAAGACGTAAGTGAGAAGGAGCTGACCATACAAAGACCTAGGGAAAGAATATTTTAGGCAGAGGGGCAGCAAGCACAAGACCCTGAGTTAGGAACATTTGGAATGTTTAAAAATCAGAAAAAGCCAGAATGGTTGGAATATAATGATTGAGACACAGTGACATGAAATCACAGAAAGCACAAAAGGAAAACATAACAGTTCAACATTTACTTAGAGATTCCAGTCTCTTTCACAAGAACAAATAACTCCTACTGAAATTAGTCATAACACTTGTGCCTACAGCAAAGCAACCATGTTCTAATACTCAAGAACCACACAGTGAATTTCCTTTCTTTTTTTTAAATTTTATTTATTTTTTTAATTTATTTGACAGAGAGAGACAGCGAGAGAGGGAACACAAGCAGGGAGAGTGGGAGAGAGAGAAGCAGGCTTCCCGCTGAGCAGGGAGACCAATGCGGGGCTCAATCCCAGGACCCTGGGATCATGACCTGAGCCAAAGGCAGACACTTAACAACTGAGCCACCCAGGAGCCCCCCACACAGTGAATTTTCAAGAAATGCCTCATACAAAGTGGGACACCAACATGTAAAGTGTTTATGATATACCAAGCTTAATTATACCTACCCCAGGACCTAAGAGTAAAATGCTCAACTGTCCAAAGGAAACATTTCTGGAATAGAAAAAGCAACCTGTTCAACCCAATCTCTAAAACAGTTTCACTAATTATTTCTAGCTAATTGTTTTTTCCACTAAAATCTGTACTCCATGTACCTAAATAAATCATCTTTCCCCACTCACAAATGAAAAAATAATGATATATATACCTCAATATTTCTTCATATATGCAAGATAGTTTAAAAATCATCTATTTCATACTGTTCATTATATCATTTGTAAGGGACCCATACTTTAGAATTAAATATTTTTCAAAATCCTTTAATTTTAATGATAATTATTTCTAAATTTAATAAAACCTAGAAATTTAGGATTGAAACTTGAGAGAACTTACTGATAATCTTAAGTTATTTAGTGCACAAAGAAGTTTATCCATAAATAGGTAAGAAGAGGTAGCAACCCAAAAATCATTAATGTGAAGCCAAATCAAGTTAGATTTTTATTCATTCAGAAATATTTAGTAAGAATCTACTAAGTGTTTAAGGTAATAGAAATATCAGTAAACAAAATAGGCTAAAATTCTGTCCTTGTGGAGCTCATGTTTTTATATGAAGAGATGAGGGTTGAAGAAACCTGTGCATCACTCTTGATTCCTGCCTCTTCCTGTGCCTTAAGTCCCTGGAAATACTTCTCATCTTTTTTCCACCCACTGACAGACAACCAACATCTCTTGCCTGTATTCATCTGACAGGTTCTTAAGCAGTCTCCCCTCCTTCCATACTATTTTCAACCTCCTTGCCAATTTGTCTGGCTATTTAGCCAAGAGCAATGTCTTCCTTATTCACCAGTAATTCCATTTCCAGTGTCTAGCATAATGCACGGCACATACTAGATAACCAGTACATTGCTGCATGAATATAATATGCAAATACGATCATGTCACTACTCTGCTTAAAATTCTCAAATGACACCCAAATGCTCTTAGGATCCCGTCTAAGAAAGTTTAGAGGGGCGCCTGGATGGCTCAGTCGGTTAAGCAGCTCACTCTTGGTTTCAGCTCAGGTCATGATCTCATGAGTCGTGGGATCAAGTCCCAAGTCTGCACCTGGCATGGAGTCTGCTTGAAAAATTCTCTCCTTCTGCCCCTCTCCCAGCGCAGCGCCCACATGTTCTCTCTCTCAAATAAATAAATAAATCTGATAGATAGATAGCAAGCCTTGAGGAAGAAGCACATCCCCACCTACATATCTGGGATCATCCTTCACCATGTCCCTTTCCCCATACCACTCAGCCATACAACTTCGCTCCTCCAATGTGTCACACTTTTCCACTTCTAAATCTCTAAGCTTGTTGCTCCCTTCTTCCTAAAGCACTTTTCTTCTCTACTCCTTCCCCAGATTAACACTACCTTAGCTTTTTTATCTGAATCTGAATATTGTTTCCTTTGGTAAGCCATCATGATATCCCCAACGTGAGTTAATTGCCTGCCCTATGTGTTCTGCGTACTTCCTCATCATAGTACTTGTACTGTACTATAATTGCCTCCTTAAACTGTGTGTGCTCCACTGAGATATATGCTCCGTGAAAGCAAAGACTATGCAGCTTGTTCATCATCCTCAATTCCTAGCTCAGTGCATAACACATAGCAAGTACATTTAAAGTAACATTCAAAAGAAGGCAATGAAGAACTATGTGATTAGTATTTTGGAAGTACTCTGGTCTACTGCCTGACACTCTTCCAGCAAATGCCATGAATGTCTATAAAGACTTAACCATATCTTGTGGTCTAGTGAAAGGTACCCATTATCTAAAATCTTTCCATTTTTGGTCTGCTACTGTTCAACATTCACACCTCTCTAAAGTATGGCAGATATTTGCATCTATCTACTATAACAGTAGACTATGGTATATGTTTTTATAATATATACCTATATTGAAAGACTTTAAAAAGGTTTATTTATATTCCTTAAAGGATAATAACAGGTAACCTAATTCTTTATCAACTGTTCTACACAAAGTACAACTAAGACAGAAAAAAAGGTGCATGTTCCATTTAAAGACTGTCTTAATTAAATCTTTTTAGTAAGTTTAGGATTAATATCTACAGGGTATACTCAATTCAACAAATATTTATTGTGTGTTAGCATTGGTTGGTGGCCCAATAACTACCTATCTGCTGACTCAATACCATTTATTTGAAGGTACTAAAAGAAATATAAAATATAATTCTTGTTTCATAACACTTTTAATCCAGGCGAGAGATAAGATAAACACTATGTGAGATGTAATATCAAACAGCTGGAGGTCAAGACCCATTCACTACCATTTACTAGCCATATGATCTTCAGTAAACTATTTAAGTAGTTTGAGCCTCAGTTTTCTCTTCTGCAAAATGGTTATAATAATAAATTCCACAATCATAGAGTTGTGAAGATTACATTCCATAAGGTAATGTATTTAAAGTGCTTAGCACAGTGCTTACATAAAAGGCTCATTTGATTATGTAAATTGCCTATTAAATATTAACACAACAATAATTAAATAAGCTTGATCCCATGACCCCAAGATCATGACCTGAGGCGAAACCAAGAGTCGGTCGTTTAACGGACTGAGCCACCCAGGCACCCCAATTAAGTAGTCAATTTTAAGTGGGAAGAACTAACCTAGGCTACAATTAACGTTTCAGGTAAATAACAGAATACAAAAATTTTTCTCTCTCTTTTAAACAAGAATTGGACAAAAATCTTTTGACATGTTTACTAAAATGAAGTGAACAGTTTTCAGGTATCATCTGTACAGCTCATGTATCTACACCTTTATTAGGTAAGAACATATTTTTTCTACTCTATTTAACCTAGTGAATTCTTCAACTTTACTTTTTGCGCTCTCTACTTGTCCATCTAATGGTTTCTGCCAATGAAAAATGCAACACAGTATACTCAGTCCCCTTTATTCTTCTGATTTATGTTAGGGGAAACACTTCTTCTCCACCCTGGATGTGTCCCTCTCTGTGAAAAGAGCTCCATTACCATCACATTCTTGGCCTCCCTCCAGGGCTTTACTTGCTACACCACAGAAGAGGTTTAGTGCCTTATCCAACTTTTAAATTTTGGAGTAATAAACTGAACATGCTCACCAATGTTATTTAATTGGAAGGTTAAGTCTATTTAGTTCTGGAGTTCAGTTAAAGGACTCATTTTGCTCTTGCACTAAGCTGTGTCCTCTTATCTAGTCTTTATCAGTAATCGAAGTATAATTTTGATCACCCACTTGCCTTTATGTTTTATCTTATTTCTCAATTTCTTCAAAACCCAAATGAGTAAAAAAAGTAGTATTATTTACTCCTTCAAAAATCCCAACAAGTTATTCAAAAATATTTATTTAATGTCTATTGTTAGGATACTGAAAATAAGACAATGAATGAAATACTGTCCCTGCCATCAAGTAAAAAGGCACTCACTGTTCACTCATTGAACAATTTTCAGGAATGGATTAGACTACAAAAATAGCAATCACCAGTAAAATCTCCTCAGATGAGAAGCCACTGTTTGTAATTACACACAACCAGATGCTTTTATTCCACCAGTACTGTATAACAGGCAAAGAGAAAAATCACCATGTTCATATTAGTTTAAGCAACCTGTGGCATCTCTATACATATTGTACATTTAAAACCTTACTTATCATGATAAACATCTATTCCTTGGTGACTAGTACCAGGAATATGGTCACAGGGATATGGTCACAGTCAACTTCAATAGCACTTAAATATGGTATTATTTAAGAATTTATAAATCAACTGGGAAAATGGGGACAAGCAAAGAAGTAAATACTAATTTTTAAAATGTGTGTCCAAGCACAGGTCCACAGGCCTTCATCTGCGTCTCTATTTTAGAAACAGTTCTGATAAACTAGATTATCTTGTTTCTCAGTTAACAGCAGATTAGAAGGGACAAGTTAGGAGCAGAAGTGTTAGAATCTAGAGAATGCTAGAGACACAGGCACACTGATAGCAGTTAAAAAAAAAAAAAAAAAAGACATAGGAACTCCATTAGACTATAAACTCCATGAGGGTAGGAATTGATTTCTTGTTCTATACTATATTCCCAGTGCCTAGCATAGTGCTAGCACATGGTAGGGGCTCAATAAATAACTGATGAATAATGGAATATTGAATAAACTATAAAAGCTAACTCTACATCTTTATTCTTTATAATGACAAATAGTTTTATACACCTCAACAGACTCTGAGGGCAAGTCCAGATTAACAAAAACACTGATTTTCTTACTAATGACACCAATTTTGCAAAAAAAAAAAAGTAATTATATTTAGAATGGTTGCTTTATAAAGACAGAAAAAGGGTAATATCCAAAATGGCAACTATAAAAAGAAGTTGATAAGCTTCAGTTATCTGAAATAGTAACTTATTTCCCTAACCTGCACTGGATAAATGAATTGTTAATATAAAAATTTTGGTGGTAAAAACCCCACCTATTCATTATTCATTCTCAGGCAGGACTGTAAGTTTTAAATGTATTAGCTTACGTGAAATGTTATATAAATACTAATGAAAAATAACAATATAATGAGTGTACACAGCAATACTATATTCATTACTTACAAAGTAAATACAGCTAAACATAACAGTATCTCAAAATAGGTAGGAAAAACTCACACACTCAGTTCACTATAAACAGCATTCTGAAGTTTCTTCTCCCAACCTATTTTTTAAAAAAGAATAAAATATATGAACGTGTTAGTTTTAAAAATAAGCATACATTATAATTAAATTTATCTCACTAAAACTCTAACATCATATTCATTTGTGAAAGAACTTTATCAATCGCCAATTGCTGTGTAAGTGTTATTAAGGAATTATTTCCTATACATTCACTATGTCCAGTGGCAAACACTGAGTAGCAAAATTATCAGTATGACACTGTCTTTTAAGTAAAACTGTTGTACCATTTCCTCAGGATGGGAGAAATCCTTCTTCCATTGCTCAGTGAATACCAAAACAGTGCTGGCGACTGCACTACTAGTACTATCAGGAATGTGCCAAGGGAAAGGCAAGAAACAGCCAAGCACCTGACAAAGATCAATCATAAGCAATTAGTTACAACTAACTAGCCCGTAAACTCCTGAACGACAGAAACATTATTATGAGGTACCATCAGACCAGTGAGCTTGGCTGCTAACTACTTGAATTTTTCTGGGTAAGTAAACCACTTAACATCTCAATTTCTGTGTGCAAAGGTTAGAATAGGGAACTTCTCTTCTTGCTCTAAAAGAAATTAGCATTTTCTTTTCTTTTCTTTGAAAGGATAGAAAGGAGGAAGGGGAAAAAAGTGTAGAAGGAAAAGAAACCACAAATGAAAAGTAAAAGAGGAAGTGCTTAGTGAGGGAGATTCTTCATACATTGAGGATGTATGTTGATCAGGAAGTAAACAGCATTCAAAACTGATTAATTTAATGCAGTGATTCCCACAGCGTTCCTGAATTTTTGCAGCATTTTATTGAAGTATCTGAAAGTTCTAACTCTCATCAAATAGAAACCTATCCACCCACTGTTCCACAATTTTTAATGAGTAATTGGAAGTTTGAGGATAAAATATTCCCTCCAAATAAAGTATTCCCTTATTTTGCCTTAAAGAATTAGGAGGAAAAAAGCAACTTACAAACCTGATATTTTAAAGAATTCCTTAATATCTTCTTTTAGTGATTCAAGTTTAATCTCAGGTCTCTGAAGACAGGCCTAATTTTAGAAAGAAGAAGAAAACGAAAGGAAAAGACAGAAGTCAAAAGTAAGTCATTTGGGTTGATATTTAATATGAATGAAAAATTTAAAAAGGAGTATCCAGATGTGCATACTATTTTAAAAATCCCTTTTTGAAGTCAGAGCACTTTAGAATTATCTAGAATAGCTCATAAGAGAGAAGACTTTTTCACCTACTCTTAAAATACAGGATCTGTGATGGTACACTGCAGTCTACTCAAAATATAAAAACTTGCAGCTTATGAATACTTAAATTTTTATCTAGGATTTTTATCTTATGAATATTTAATATCTATTTTTCTAGTAGGAAAAATACTCAGATTTTATAAATTCATTCTCTTAATATTATATCAAACATATACAGAGGCATTTACACCTAATGACCAAAAAGCCAGTTGCATCCCTTATAAATAGATCTTTGAAAAGTGTCTTCCTCTTCAGATTGCTGCTCAATGCAAACCTTCATTTGTTGTGCGTATTTATGGAAAACACATAAAACTATTAGTTCACAAATACTTATTAGTGTCTCCTTCATCTTTAAGTGCATGCTTTCTATTCTACTGGTTTTTCACACTGTAATTTTAACAAAAAGTAATAATTTGTCCAATTTATAATGGCTTTATTTTCAGTGTTGATCTTTCATTACCTAGCTCTTTCTATCAAGTTCTAAAAGTCTATTCCTTAAGAAGGCAGTAATTTTAGGACAACTCATGATAAGCATTTCAAACCTAAGAAATCAAAAATTGATCTTATCTTCCACTCATACTTTGTTCCTTCTCTTCTATTTTTTAATCCTCATCACTGAAATTACCATGCACCAGATCTTCTAAGTCAGAAACTTCAGTTATTCTTACTTTCACTCTAACCCCTCAAAGATTACACCTCTTTCTGGGAAGATGGCATTGGAGGTAGTGAGTTATTTTTTGGTTTGGGTGGTTTTTTGTTTTATTTGTTAATCTCCCTGATTTCCACATAAAAACAGACCAAGCAACTGAATAGGAAAACCAAAATCCCATGGAAAACATTTACAAAACTTGGTGATAACAAAATTAAAATACAAGCAGCTGGGGACAAACCAACAGCCACAGACCTGTATGGTATTAGCATTTGTGCAGGAAAAAGCAGAAGGAAGCAGTGGGATATGTGATGGATGTGAAAACAGGAGGACCCCCAAAATAGCCAACACTGTTTTCACTGGAACATATGAAAAGCCAATTTTAGAACAGGAGCTAAAACTTGGAGGGGTTCTGCCTAACTAGAGATAGCAGATGAGGTCTGAAGAGACTGTGGCAGCCTAGCACCTATGAATTCTTGACACTGACCAACCAGCGCTCCCTTTCCAGACAAGGCCATACTGAGGAGAAAATACTGATAGAGTAATAAAAATTGAGGATGACAGAGAGCCAATGTATTACCTTGAAAACCAGTAAATAAAGGAAAAGGCATATATCTTGCCTTTCCTATAGAAACTGCATCACAGGGTAACTAAATAATAGATAAGGGGAAATGTCTCTTGATAAAAGTATTCCAGCTAATAACTAAAACAGATGTGATATAATTAGAGTATCACCATTTTGCAGCCCCTAATAAATTACTAATTCTAGGCACTGAGAAGAAACAGCTGTTAACAATGCAAAAGACAACCAGATATTATGTGCTTCTTAACGAAAGAACACTCCACTTGCCAATAGTCATGGCCAAAGGGAGACACCTCAGTCTGATCAAGCCCCTGGTCCAGCTGTCAATTTACAAGTCATACAAAGGACAGAGGAACATGTTAAGCTGCACCATGAGGGTGCAATCAGAAAAATCCAGGATATGAGATATCCTAAAGGTCAAATGGCTCTGTTCTTTAGCTCATAAAGTGTAAGGAAAACAAACGGAAGGAGAGAAAACCTGTTGATTTAAAGACATATCAAAAAAACTTCTTTAGGGGCGCCTGGGTGGCTCAGTCGGTTAAGCAACTGACTCTTGGTTTGGCTCAGGTCATGATCTCAGAGTCGTAGGATTGGCCCCATGCCAGGCTCTATGCTCAGTCTGCTTGAGATTCTTTCCCCTTCCCTCTCCCTCCCCTCTGCTCCTCTACCGACTCCTGCTCTCGCGAGCTCTCTCTCTCTCAATCTCAAATAGATAAATTAAATCTTTAAAAAAGTTTAAAAATAAAAAAAAATTTTAACTTTTTAATTGGCAAGACTGAGAGTGTCTTCATGTGAGGGATATGTATTTGGTCAATAAAACTATTCAAAAATGCAGGAAAGTGATTACCATAAAAATCAGGTTGCTTGGGAGAAAGGAGTTTGTGATTGGGGTGGGGCAAATGGAGAGGTTTCTGGTTTGGCTGGCAAAGTTTCATTTTTTTTTACCAGGGTGGTTGTTACAAGGTCGTTCATCTTATAATTGATGACATTATAGGTTTGTATTATACAGTTTCTATCTGTGTTTTATCTTACAATAAAAAGCATCAAAAAGGAAAAAGAAAAATATGTTTCCCAATTTATTCCTTCTCTGCATTCTAAAGTCCCACACTTAAGCCTAAATCCTCATCATTTCTCATTTGGATCACTGTAACAGCTTCCGAACCGTACATCTTGCCAATTTATTCAAATTGCAGCTACTCCCCACCTGGCATTTTTACACTCCCTTAGTCTACTTTTTCTTCTTTCTTATCATTTATTACCTCCTTATATGCCATATGATTAATGTATTTACTATGTTTATTGGTATATTGCCTACCATCCTACATTAGAAGTGATAAGCTCCACTAAAACAGATATCTTTGTCTTTCTGTTCACTGTTATGGCCCAAGTGCTTAGAATAGTTACTTCCACACAGTAGGTGATCAATAAATGTTTACTGAGTAAATGAACCAATTTCTCCCTTTATTAATCCATCCTCCAGCATTTTCTTCCTAAAACATAAGGCTTTCCTAACTGCAAATCTCGATAGCATAAACAAGAAATCTAAATTTTTCAACAGGGCACACTTGGCCCTTCAGTGCAGACCAACTTATCTTTCCAAATTCTTCAGCTGCTCTTCCACCAAGCTAACAACATCCTATCTTTTGTCACACCTTCTCCCCCCAAGACACCCTACTCTCTAGTCACAGTGAACTACATTCACTGATCCCCCAACTGTTAAATATTTTAAGGGTTCCAGGCTTTTGTTCATGTTGCTCTTCAGATGCAAGTATTCCCTCACCACCCTGGCAAATACCTACTAGCTTCCAAGACATCCCTCAAATACCACCTCCTTTCTCAATTTGTCCCTACCACTTCCCTACAAAGATAGTACACTCAGTTCCTCTGTTATAGCACTCATCAGATTATATTGTAATTTTCAGCTCACCTATTTTTCTTTTTGACTCTTAAATTCAAAGGACCATGACTTCATTTTTGAATCTCAGGTATTAACTCAGTATTAATTGTTGCTTGACAAAATTATATTGATCAAACCATGTTCTATCCTTTTTATCCAATTTTCACCCAAATAAACAAGGAACTTTATAAAAGTTATTTTTAACTAAGGAGACTGGTTTCCAGTCTGTTATCCCTAGGATTGTAAAAGCTGCAAAACCTTGCTCATTATTCAAAAGTATCAAAGCAAAAGGAAACAGGTTTTCTTTTACTAAGTCTGTATTTGGAAATGACTCTGAGCTAGCATAATTAAAAGAATTTCAAGAGAAAAAATTGGTTATTCCTTCTAAACATTTTCAATATTTTAAGGTTGCTAGACCTCCTAGATATATTTTTTAATCAAAGGCAAACCAAATTCATAATCAACATAATTATAAAAATCTTGAGAAATTTGGGGCGCCTGGGTGTTTCAGTTGGCTGGGCATCCGACTCTTGATTTCAACTCAGGTCACGATCTCAGGGTTGTGGGATTGAGCCCCATGTCGAGTTCTGCGCTGAGTGTGGAGTCTGCTTGAGATTCTCTCTCTCCCTCTCTGCCCCATTCCCCCACTCACACTCTCTCAAAAAAAAAAAAAAAATTGATTAATTTGAAAATCAAAAGCAGGCCAGTGACAGGAGGACAACATGATAAGGCAGTTTTCAAACATGTTTTAGCAGCATAATCCTTCTTTCAAATGAAATCTGAACCCAATTAAAAACCCTACTATAGGGCACCTGGGTGGCTCAGTTGGTTAAGCGACTGCCTTCGGCTCAGGTCGTGATCCTGGAGTCCTGGGATCGAGTCCCGCATCGGGCTCCCTGCTCAGCAGGGAGTCTGCTTCTCCCTCTCACCCTCCTCCCTCTCATGCTCTCTGTCTCTCCTTCTCTCTCTCTCAAATAAATAAATAAAATCTTTAAAAAAAAAAAACCCTACTATAAAAAAATCTACTATATGAAACATATTGAAAGTGATAGTAGTAGACAATGAAAATCAGTATTCTCTCATTGACTAAGGTATAATTACATTATAAATGCATAGCTTTATCATGATATAGCCTTAATATCCAATCTGTTTTTGTATTTGGTTTTGGTTGCTCAACATAAAGAAAAAGTCTTGATTCACAGAGATAAGTGGTTGTACTTTTAATAGCCTTCTTGGCAATCTCAGCACACTCCCAAATTAAACTGCTGTGGGAAATCAAAAGAGGTACTTGGAAATTTTATTTTGAAAACAAATCATTGAAGGGGCGCCTAGGTGGCTCAGTCAGATAAGCGTCCAACTTTTGATTTCAGCTCAGGTCATGATCTTGTGGGATTGAGCCGTCAGGTCCCACACTCAGCCTAGAGTCTATTTGAGATTCTTTCTCTCCTTTTCCCTCTGCCTCTCCTCCCACTCATTCTCTAAATCAATCAATTAATCAATAAAATCTTTAAAAAAGAAAACAAATCACGGTATTAGTTATCATAAATACAAAATCAGACAAAGAGCTTCTGATGCTTAAGACTGTTAGAACTACACATATCATGATATTACTACCACATGATGGCTCTCTTGTCCCACATCAGGGCAGTATACCATTAAGGGAGCCTCTGTGAGCAGATGCACCCATGCTCTGCCTACCTTCTGCAGTAGTATCCTCACTTGCACAATGAAACATGAACGCACGTGTGCAAACCCAAATATTTTGAAAGACCAGTGCAGAATTATATCCTTCCTCATCAATGACACATTTATAAGTGTCTCTAATATATGAAGATGACAAAAGGAACAGCATTTTTTCCTGGGACTTCTCTAGAGACAAGTTAATTTGGCAGCATAACAGTGGATTATGAAGTATTTAATATAACAACAAAGCATTTGAAAGCGTGGTGCTTCTTAATATATTTTTTAAATTAAGAATTTTTAAATAAATAGGACATTTTCTGAGTCCTTGGGTATAACAGATTTTAACACTATTCGGGACTAAATGAGGATAGGATTTGGCATCACAAGATTTTGAATTATCTCTCTCTTTTATTATCTTAGTCAAGCCATTTGACTTATATCTCAGTGTTCTTTATTTAATAGGGAAGGTAATACCTGAACTAGGTTATTGTGAGACTTAAATAAAAAAATTTTCAAAGTTATTTTTAGTTGGGAAGTCCAGTGTAAATTAAAGTTGTGTTATAAAATATGAGGTATCCAGCTGACAATGGTCTAAATGTAAAAGACTAGCAGGGAGGGAGTGCCTGGAAGTAAAGGTTTTTTTAAAAAATCTACAACAAAATTTAACCCTTTCTTTAAACAAAACACCTCTAACTCACTATAAGAGCTGGTAAAAATATGATAAAAAATATAATCCAGGGATGCCTGGGTGGCTTAGTTGGTTAAGCACCTGCCTTTAGCTCAGGTCATGATCCCAGAGTCCTGAGATCAAGCCCATCGGGCTCTCTGCTCAGAGGGGAGGCTGCTTCTCCCTCTCCCTCTGCCTGCCACTCACCCTGCTTGTGCTTACTCTCTCTGTTTGTCAAATAAATAAAATCTTTAATATATATATAATATATATACATTTACATATTATATATATTTATATCTTAATATATATATAAAATCCAGCAAGTGTTACATTACCCTGCATATATTCTTCACTCATTTATGTTGATATTTCTGACATCCTCCACCATTCTGCACTCTAAAAACACATGACCGTCTTTGCTCCCGCTGCCCTTGACACACACACACACACACACACACAAATTCAGTTTCAAACTTTTACTCTTTGCAGATGACATGATAATCATGGTAGAAAACCTGAGAGACTCCACCAAAAAATTGCTAGAACTCATAGAGGAATTTAGCAAAGTCACAGGATATAAAATCAATGTACAGAAATCTGTTGCATTTTTATGCACCAATAATGAAGCAGCAGAAAGAGAAATCAAGGAATCAATCCCATCTACAATTGTACCAAGACCATAAGATACCTAGGAATAAAACTAACCAAAGAAGTAAAATATCTGTACTCTGAAAATGATAGAACAATTATGAAAGAAACTGAAGAAGATAGGAAGAAATGGAAAACCTTCCATGCTCATGGACTGGAAGAACAAACATTATTAAATGTCTATACTACCCAGGGACGCCTGGGTGTCTCAGTCGTTAAGTGTCTGCCTTCGGCTCGGGTCATGGTCCCAGGGTCCTGGGATCGAGCCCCGCGTCGGGCTCCCTGCTCGGCGGGAAGCCTGCTTCCCCCTCTCCCACACCCCTGCTTGTGTTCCCTCTCTCACTGTGTCTCTCTCTGTCAAATAAATAAATAAAATCTTAAAAAAAAAAAAAAGTCTATACTACCCAAAGCTATCTACACATTCAATGCAGTCCTTACCAAAATAACACCAGCATTTTTTATAGAGCTAGAACAAATAATTCTAAAATTTGTAGGGAATGAGAAAAGACTGAGTAATCAAAGAAATGTTGAAAACGAAAAGCAAAGCTGGTGGCCTCACAATCCTGGACTTCAAGCTCTATTACAAAGCTATAATCATCAAGACAGTATGGTACTGGCACAAAAACAAACACATAGATCAATGGAACAGAATAGAAGAATCCAGAAATGGTAACCCACAACTCTATGGTCAACTAATCTTCGACAAAGCAGGAAAGAATATCCAATGGAAAAAAGACAGTCTCTTTAACAAATGGTGTTGGAAAAACTGGACAGTGACATGCAGAAGAATGAAACTGGACCACTTTCTTACACCATACACAAAAACAGACTAAAAATGGATGAAAGACCTAAATGTGAGACAGGAAACACCAAAATCCTAGAGGAGAACACAGGCAGCAACTTCTTTGACCTTGGCTGTAGCAACTTCTTACTACATGTGTCTCCAGAGGCAAGGGAAACAAAAGCAAAAATGAACTATTGGGACTTCATCAAGATAAAAACCTGCACAGTGAAGGAAATAATCAACGAAACTAAAAGGCAACCTATGGGATGGGACAAGATATTTGCAAATGACATATAGGATAAAGGGCTGGTATCCAAAATCTATAAAGAACTTACCAAACTCAACATCTAAAAAATAAAAAATACAGTAAAGAAATGGGCAGAAAACATGAATAGACATTTCTCCAAAGAAGACAAACAAATGGCTAACAGACACATGAAAAAATGCTCAACATCACTCAACATCAGGGAAATACAAATCAAAACTACAATAAGATACCACCTCACAACTGTCAGAATGGCTAAAATTAACAACACAGGTAACAATAGATGTTGGCGAGGAAGCAGAGCAAGGGGAACCCTTTTACACTGTTGGTGGGAATGCAAATTGGTGCAGCCACTCTGGAAAAGAGTATGGAGGTTCCTCAAAAAGTTAAAAATAGAGCTACCTTACCACCCAGCAATTACACTACTATGTACTTATCCAAAGGATACAAAAATACTGATTCAAAGAGGTACATGCACCCCGATACTTATAGCAGTATTATCAACAATAGCCAAATTATGAAAAGAGCCCAAATGTTCATCGACTGACAAATGGATAAAGAAGATGTGGTATAGATATATACAATGGAATATTATTCAGCCATCAAAAAACAAAGAAATCTTGCCATTTGCAAGGATGTGGCTGCAACCAGAGTGTATTATGCTAAGCAAAATGCTAAGCCAAATAAACAGTCAGAGAAAGACAAATACTATATGATTTTACTCATATGTGGAATTTAAGAAACAAAACAGATGAACATAGAGGAAGGGAAAGAAAAATAAAATAAGATAAAAACAGAGAGGAGGGCAAACTATAAGAGACTCTTAACTATAGAGAACAAATTAAGGGTTGCTGGAGGAGAGGTGGGTGGGGAGATGGGCTAAATGGGTGATGGATATTAAGGAGAGCACATGTTATAGTGAGCACTGGGTGTTACATGTAAGTGATGAATCACTAAATTCTACTCCTGAAAGAAAGGAAGAAAGAAAGAAAAGAAAAGCTCTAAACTAGCTTTCTAGTTTAGAAACTCACTACATCCCTACCTTAGCCAATTCCACCTTTGAATTATTAATTAGAAAATTCTTTATTATGAGCTAAAATTGATTCCTTATACCATATTCCACCATCACACCCCCCACACACATACACAATGTCACAAAATATAAACTGAATCCCTTTTCTATTGGAGACCTCCAAATATTCAAAGAAAGCTACTGAGTCTTCCCTAAAAGCTTCTTTTCTCAAGGTCACATTATTTCCAGATTCTCCAAGTTCTCTTTGTATGACAGATTCTTCTTACCACCCTGCCCACTCTTCTATGAGCAAAGTCCAGTCCAACTTGTCCACTACCATAGTAACTTCCTAACTGATCTCTCTACGTTACTCATTTCACTAGACCACTGATTCTCAAACTTTTAAACCTCAGGACCCTCACTCTCTTAAAAATTGAGGCTCTAAGAGTACTTTCTTTATGTGGATTATATCTACTGATATTTACAGATTCAGAAATTAAAACAGAAAAAAAACACCTTATTTGTTTATTAGTACGGAATTTCCCCCAAAAAATATTAGAAACTGAATTACCTCATGATCCAGCAATTTCAATTCTGGGTACGTACTTGAACATATATTTGTACACTCACGTTCATAGCAGCATTATTCACAGTAAGTAAAATGTGGAAGCAACCCAAATGTCCACAGACAAATGAATGGATAAGCAATATGTGACATGTACACACAATGAAATACTACTCAGTCCTTAAAAAGGAAGAAAATCTTGACACATATACAACATGGATGAACCTTGAAAACATCATGCTAAGTGAAATAAGCCTGTGACAAAAAGACAAATAGTATATGATTTCACATATATGAGGTACACAGAACAATCAAATTCATTGAGACAGAAAGTAGAATGCTGGTTGTGAGGGGCTATGGGGAAGGTGGGAAGGGAGAGTTAGTATTTAATGGGTACAAAGTTCTATTTTGGGATGAAAAAGTACAGGAAACGGATGGTTACTGATGGTTGCACAACAATGTGAATGTACTGAATGCCACTGAACTATACACTTAAAAATGGTAAATTTTATGCATATTTTACCACAATAAAAATATTTATTTATCTGTTTAAAAATAACACTATAGGGCACTGGGTGGCTCAGTCGTTAAGCATCTGCCTTTGGCTCCGGGTCCTGGGATTGAGCCCCACATCGGGCTCCCTGCTCAGCAGGAAGCCTGCTTCTCCCTCTCCCACTCCCCCTGTTTGTGTTCCCTCTCTCGCTGTGTCTCTCTCTGTCAAATAAATAAATAAAATCTTAATAAATAAATAAATAAATAAGTAAATAAAAATAACACTATAACCCATTATATATTAGCCTGAATATTTTTATTTAAAAGAACTGTATTTTCAGACACAAAAAAATCAGTGAGAAAAGGAGGCATTGCTTTACATTTCTGCAAATCTCTGATGTTTGGCTTAAGTGAAGACAATTGGATCCTTCAGTCTGCTGTGATATTCCATCTGTGGCACTATGTTATTTTGATTGATGTATATGAAAAAGATCAGTGTCACACAGATATGTAACTGGAAAAGGGAAGGGTATTTTAATATCCTTTTCAGATATTGTAGATATTCTCCTGTGACAGTATACCAAAATTTGACTAGTAGTTTCCTAAAAATTAGTTGCAGTGTGGAATCTGAACCTCAGTAAAGTTTTCACGCTTTATTACATAAACATGTAACGCTCTGCCTTGCACTTTGAACCAATCTTCTACCTATATATGATTTCATAACATTATGCATTGATCATTTTGAATATTATTAAGTGATGCAGTGGACACATTTCATTAAACAATATCAAAAAGTAACATTCTTTAACATCACCGTAAATATCATCAGAAAAGTCTTTAAGTATTGAGGAGCCGTCAAGTTCACAGTAATGAATTCAAGTTTTTCTAGAATCTAAGTGTCTTTCATCTCTGTATCCCAAGAATCAGCACAATAGCTATCACATAGTACATACTTCATAAACATGTTCTCAATGAATGCATTTGCACTAGAGATTCCTTAGACCTACACCTGCAAAACCCCATAGGAAACCCAAGATAATTGCCCTTGTTTTCTGAAATTTTTAGTCCAGACATCAAGATACCCAATAAAAAAAAAAAACAACTAATGCTACCATAAGAAAAAAATACATTACAACAGAGGTATTATCCTTAGAGACAGGAACAATTAATTCTAATTGAAGAACTGGAAAAAGGGGAAAAAGGAGTATAGGCTAAGTAAACAGACTGAACAAAGGCATAGGGATGTTCTTGTGCACTATCACTTTGTGGAATAGCAAAAGTTCCAAGAGAATGTAGGAAAGAATAAAGTGGAAGATGAAGCTGGAACACTCTCTCCTATTCCTATTTATTGAACTCACCAGTGACAGATTAATATTCTTTAAAAAATCCTTCATGTCTTCACCCTCCTCAAAATACCTCAATGACCCCTTCAGTACCTACAGAATAAAAGCAAATTCATTCTGGTATTTATGATCTTCTAAAAACCTAGTCCTACCCAACCTATATAATCTTATCTTTTGTTGGGAAGGAAAAATTTTCCTCTAGCCTTCAGAGATTCTTCCAGCTGGTCTAAGAATTAAATTGACATGAAACAGAATAACAGGAGAAAATCAAATTTAATTTCATACATATGGGAAATCCACATACATAAGAGGTTCAAAATAGAAAGGTAAAATGAGGTATATGTGCCATCCTGAGCTAAAGAATGGGTTAGAAACCTGGGGCTTCAAAGGGAAGGAAGGTAATCCACAGAGAGTAAGAAGAGCAGATGTTTCATAATTAGATATTTGCCCTCAGATAAAATTTATCTCTGGTAGTAACACTTATTCTGGGAAACACCCAATTTAGATTCTTCTAGGTAGTTAAGTGCAAAAGTTTCTTTTGAGCCTGCAGGATCTCAACTGCCTTCAGCTCAGAACAGTCCACATACCAAAGTGGCACGTTTTGGGGAGACTTGTTCTGAACTCCTTCACTCTTTAGAAGTGCCCTACAACAGAAAACTTCTGCTTAACCTTCTCGCTGTTCCTATATTGGGAATTCACTCTAATCTTCCCTCCTTGAGAGCTAGCCAAGCCTTCTCTACCCCCATCTGTGTCCTTTCGGTATATTTATATCCTAGTATATGCCTATGGATTTACATTCTTCTTTCAGTATTAATTAAACACTTCCTATGTGCCAGTTGCTGAACATAAAAAGAAAAACAAGACATGATTTTCCCTCACTCTTGAGGAACTCACAATGTATTGAGGGACATAAAAAGCTGTTTTTTACATTTATTAATTAATTAAAAAGCTGCTCGTAAGTTCGAGCCCCACATTGGGTGTAGAAATTACTTTAAAAAAAAAAAAAGCTAAGAAAAAGTGTGATAAATAAATGCTGTTTCCTGCATCAATCCACAAACATTCTTCTCATTAACATCACTGTTTTGGACGTTGGCTAATTTTTCCCATCACCACCACAGAAGAGGGGCTCAATTAAAACATGCTGAATTGGGTATCTCCATTCCTTCCTAATATTTTTGGTTCTTTATGAAATGGTAGACCGTATCTGTTTCTGTAATCCAAGTAGTCCCAGTGGACATGCATTGTAGCCAGGAATGAGTTTTAGTTACAAATTGGAAATTTTGGCACTATGCAAGCTGACCATGCCTTACACTCAATCTGTGTTGTATAATTCAAACCCTACTTTGGTTTCTCTCACCTGAAGATAGATTCCTCACTGGTTTTCTTTTGCTGACATCCCAAAGCTGACCCATTTCTCTGCCAGCACTGTCTGTCTTATCCCCCTTATTCCACATCTTTACTTCTTAACCTCCTTTCATAATATACTTTATGCCTGAGCCAGTCTTCAGTTCACATTTAGTTATCAATCTTTTCTCTCTTGTTTCAGCTTGGCCTTACCTAATTCAAAAACCTTATATGACCTTCTCTAAGCAACTCGGTGCTGAAATAAAATGCAAAGAGATATACTTACTTATTCAAAGCAATCCCATATATTAATAGTTATCTTACCTGCACCACCACCCCCCCCAGTACATAAATTCTATGGAGAAAAGAGGTTTCTTATTTTGAAATGCTATACACAATAATTCATTTCTACACTGTTGTTAGAAGGTGGGGGAGAGACAGTAAAGTATCCCCCAAATTGAGAAGGCACTTTGATGGTGCAACCACTCTGGAAAACAGTACGAAGTTTCCTCAAAAAGTTAAAAATAGAGCTACCCTACAATCCAGCAATTGCGCTACTAGGTATTTACCCAAAGGATACAAACATACTGATTTGAAGGGGCACATGCACCCCAGTGTTTATACCAGCATTACCAACAATAGCCAAATTATGGAAAGAACCCAAATGTCCATTGATTGATTAATGGATGAAGAAGATGTGGTATATATGTACAATGGAATATCACTCAGCCATGAAAAAGAATGAAATCTTGCCATTCGCAACCATGTAGATAGAGCTTGAGTGTATTATGCTAAATGAAATGCGTCAGTCAGAGAAAGACAAATACCACATGATTTCATTCATATGTGGAATTTAAGAAACAAAACGGAGGAATAGAGGGGATGGGGAAAAAAAGAGAGAGACAGGAAGGCAAACCATGAGAGACTTTTAACTTTAGAGAACAAACTGAGGGTTGCTGGAGGGGAGATAAATGGGGGATGGGCCAAATGGGTGATGGGTATGAGGGACAGCACTTACTGTTTTGAGCACTGGGTGTTATATGTAAGTGATGAATCACTAAATTCTATTCCTGAAACCAGTATTATACTATATGTTAATTAATTAAAATGTAAATAAAAAACTGATACCAAATCAATCAATCAATCAATAAAAGAGAGAGAGAAGGCACTGTGAGACCAGAAAATGAAACTCCATACAAGTTACAGAGAGCTACCACGTAACTTACTGATGGGTGGATCAGGCAGATGACGATTCAGGTGCTGTATAGCTATTCTCCACAAAGTCTAGACCTTAGTCCACAGATTACAGGATGTGCAGAAGGGCAGTGTAGTGAGATTAAAGGGTCTGCATGCACCTCAAAGGCTTTGCAGGCACCTATATAACAGCTAACCTTTAATTAGATCTTGTGGTACCACCTGTGCATCAGGAAGGAGAAAGACTATGTTATCTTTAATGGATTCATGGGAGGTCAAAGCAAGCCTCCCCACATCCTAGCCTTGGTGGGCATTTCTAAGTTACGTATATTAATCTCCAAGGAGCCAGGAACACATAGCTCCAAGAAAGGTCATCCAGTGAACATGACAAAATGAAGGGCCAAAGATGCAGTCAGTATTGTCAGCACTCCTACAATTGTCTTACTTTCCAGGATTAAAGAACACAACAATAGCCAAGACCGATATGGGTAAGAATGACATCAGTCTTTGGTTCACACTAAACACAATCAGAGTCCCTGAATTATTAATTTATATATCAACTTCAGTAGTCCAATCTGAAGCTTAACCATATATATGCCAAATCCTATCCTAGAGAGAAAAAAAAAGACAGAAGATGGTAAGTTCTACTCATGGTACAGGCCTTTCAATACCGATACATGTTCTGGGGCACCTGGGTGGCTCAGTCCGTTAAGCATCTGCCTTCAGCTCAGATCATGATCCCAGGGACCTGGGATCAAGCCCCGCATTGGGCTCCTTGCTGGGGCGGGGGGGGGGAGGGGAGCCTACTTTTTCCTCTCCCTTTGCCCCTGCTTGTGCTCTCTCTCTCAAATAAATAAATAAAACCTTTAAAAAATATATACATGTTCTATCTATGTCTTACAGAAAATATATTTAATTAAAATTTATTTAAATCCATTAAATTTTCATTTCCTTAAAATAAATGATAAATGAATGTCAGTTTCTTCTCTTTTTATGATCTCTAAATTCTCTATAAATGTATATATTTCTGATAATGATGAATGAAAAAAACAATATTTGAAATATTATTTCATAAGTTTTTTAGTAAGGGACACTAGCATTGAGATGCTCTGGGATTCTAGACTTATGACAACATCCTTTCAATTATATTATTCCTTCTCTCTCCAAAGCCTATCTTCTTTCAGGTTCCTTCCTTTCACAGTTCTGTTATTTATAATAACAATCAGAGCATCAAGACTTATTAAACACTTGGGGGGGAAAGATGGCAGAGGAGTAGGGGACCCTATTTCAACTGGTCCCCGGAATTGAGCTGGATATCTACCAGACCACTCTGAGCACCCACGAAACCAGCCTGAGATGTAAGAAGATCTGGATCTCTACAAACAGAATATCTCAGGTAGTTGGTTTCAAGGTACGAAGCAGGGAGCCATGATTCCGTGGGCAGATATCGGAGGATAAACAGCAGCGGGAGGGTGCCTGGCCGTGGGGATCCTACACCACAGGTGAGCGACAGCCTTGTGCGCTGGGGTCCGGGCACAGACTCGCAGACTGGTAGCGGCGGGGAAAGGACTTTAGGGCAGCCACTGAGGCAGAAACCCAGAGTGGTGGGGTCGCGCCTGCAAACTGGGGGCGGCTGGCAGTTTTAGAATCACAAAGGGCAGAGAGGAGCCCCAACCTGGAGGCAGGACTGGGGGTGCTGTGGAGGAGCACACAACCCAGGCCGTTGCAGTTTATAGCAGCACGGACAGAAACAGAGACGGTGTGGCCTGGAGAGCTCACTGAAGAACAGACTGCGATCTCTCTGCTCTGAGGCAGAGGGTTGGAAACGGTCTCTTCTGCTCTGACTCCCGGAAGAGACGCAGAAAGCCGCCAGGGAAAAGCGCCAGAGAACAAAAGCCCCAAAGACTGATTCCCGCTGAGCCCATCCCCCGCCACAGGGGGGCAGGACAACTCCGCCCAAACAGGGTTGCCTGAGTAACAGCGCGGCAGTCCCCTCCCGCAGAAGACAGGCTGGGAAAACAAGAGGCCAGCAACCCTAAGGTCCCAAGAAAACAGGTGCATCTTGCTTGGGTTCTGGTCAATAATTTGGACTCTATACATTCCCTCAAACACCCATCAACAGAATGACTAGGAGGAGGAGCCCCCAAAATAGAAAAGTCTCAGAGATTATGACTTATGATACAGATTTACAAATGGATGCAGATATAACCAAGATGTTGGAGATGGAATTCAGGCTAGCAATTGTGAAGACAATGGCTAGAATGGAGAAATCAATTAATGGCAACATAGAGTCTCTAAGGGCAGAAATGAAACGTGAATTGGCAGAACTTAAAAATGCTATCAATGAGATCCAATCCAATCTAGATAATCTAATAGCTAGGGTAACTGAGGCAGAAGAGCGAATAAGCGACCTGGAAGACAATATAATAAAAAGGGAAAAGAGGAGGCCAGGGAAAAACAACTCAGAATCCATGAAAATAGAATCAGAGAAACAAGTGACACCATGAAGCATTCCAATGTCAGAATAATTGGAATCCCGGAGGGAGTGGAGAGAGAGAGAGAGGACTAGAAGATGTATTTGAGCAAATCGTAGCTGAGAACTTCCCTAATCTGGGGAATGAAACAAACATTCGCATCCTAGAGGCAGAGAGGACCCCTCCCAAGATCAAGGAAAACAGGCCAACACCCTGGCATGTAATAGTAAAACTTGCAAATCTTAGAACCAAGGAAACCATCTTAAGGGCAGTTAGGGGGAAGAGATTCCTTACGTACAGAGGGAGGAACATCAGAATAATGTCAGACCTATCCACAGAGACCTGGCAAGCCAGAAAGGCCTGGCAGGACATATTCAGGGTACTAAATGAGAAGAACATGCAGCCAAGAATACTTTATCCGGCAAGGCTTTCATTGAGAATGGATGGAGAGATGCAGAGCTTCCAAGACTGGCAGAAACTGAAAGAATATGTGACCACTAAGGCAGCCCTGCAAGAAATATTAAGGGGGGTTCTATAAAAGGAGAAAGATCCCAAGAGTGATATACAATAGAAATTTACAAGGACAGTCTATAAAAACGTCTTCACAGGCAACATGATGACAATTAATTCATATCTTTCAATAATCACTCTCAACCTGAATGGCCTAAACGCTCCCATAAAACAGCACAGGGTTGCAGACTGGATAAAAAGACAGGACCCATCCATATGCTGTCTACAAGAGACTCATTTTGAACCTAAAGATACATCCAGACTGAAAGTGAAGGGATGGAGATCCATCTTCCATGCCAGCGGACCTCAAAAGAAAGCTGGGGTAGCAATTCTTATATCAGACAAATTAGATTTTAAACTAAAGTCTGTAATTAGAGACACAGAAGGACACTATATCATTCTTAAAGGGTCTGTCCAACAAGAAGATCTAACAATTGTAAATATCTATGCCTCAACATGGGAGCAGCCATCTACATAAGCCAACTGTTAACCAAAATAAAGAGTC
Organism: Neomonachus schauinslandi; assembly: GCF_002201575.2. Lineage (NCBI taxonomy): Eukaryota > Metazoa > Chordata > Mammalia > Carnivora > Phocidae > Neomonachus > Neomonachus schauinslandi. The sequence goes on from NC_058404.1 coordinate 182,448,352, forward strand.
ATATTGATAACAATATGTTAATTGTAGGAGACCTCAATACTCCACTCTCAGCAATGGACAGATCATCTAAGCAGAAAATCAACACGGAAACAAGAGCTTTGAATGATACATTGGACCAGATGGACCTCATAGATATTTACAGAACATTCCACCCTAAAACAAAATACTCATTCTTCTCAAGTGCACATGGAACTTTCTCCAGAATAGACCATATACTGGGTCACAAATCAGGTCTCAACCAATACCAAAAGATTGAGATTATTCCCTGCATATTCTCAGACCACAATGCTCTAAAACTGGAACTCAATCACAAGAAAAAAATTGGCAGAAATCCAAACACTTGGAAGCTAAAGACCACTCTGCTCAAGAATGTTTGGGTCAACCAGGAAATCAAAGAAGAACTTAAACAATTCATGAAAATCAATGAGAACGAAAACACATCGGTCCAAAACCTATGGGATACTGCAAAGGTGGTCCTAAGGGGGAAATACATAGCCATCCAAGCCTCACTCAAAAAAATAGAAAAATCCTGAATTCACCAACTAACTCTACACCTTGAAGAACTAGAGAAAAAGCAACAAATGACGCCTAAGCCACACACTAGAAAAGAAATAATTAAAATTAGAGCAGAAATCAATGAATTAGAAACCAGAAACACAGTAGATCAGATCAACGAAACTAGAAGTTGGTTCTTTGAAAGAATTAATAAGATCAATAAACCACTGGCCAGACTTATCCAAAAGAAAAGAGAAAGGACCCAAATTAATAAAATTATGAATGAAAGGGGAGAGATCACGACTAACACCAAGGAAATAGAAATAATTATTAGAAATTATTATCAACAACTATATGCCAATAAACTGAGCAATCTGGATGAAATGGAGGCCTTCCTGGGAACCTATAAGCTGCCAAGACTGAAACAGGAAGAAATTGACAGCCTGAATAGGCCAATAACCAGTAACGAGATTAAAGCAGTGATCAAAAACTTCCAGTTTTTGTCTGGAGTCCTGGGCCTGATGGATTCCCTGGGGAATCCTACCAAACATTCAAAGAAGAAATAATACCTATTCTACTGAAGCTGTTTCAAAAAAACAGAAACAGAAGGAAAACTTCCAAACTCATTCTATGAGGCCAGCATTACCTTAATCCCCAAACCAGGCAAAGACCCCATCAAAAAGGAGAATTTCAGACCGATATCCCTGATGAATATGGATTCCAAAATCGTCAACAAAATCCTAGCTAACAGGATCCAACAATACATTAAAAGGATCATCCACCACGACCAAGTGGGATTTATCCCCGGGATGCAAGCGTGGTTCAACATTCTCAAATCAATCAATGTGATAGAACACATTAATAAGAGGAGGGAGAAGAACCATATGGTTCTCTCAATTGATGCAGAAAAAGCATTTGACAAAATACAACATCCTTTCCTGATTAAAACTCTCCAGAGTATAGGGATAGAGGGAACATTCCTCAAGTTCATAAAATCCATCTATGAAAAACCCACAGCGAATATCATCCTCAATGGGGAAAAGCTGAGAGCCTTTCCCTTAAGATCAGGAACACATCAAGGATGCCCACTCTCACCACTATTGTTCAACATAGTACTAGAAGTCCTAGCAACAGCAATCAAACAACAAAAAGAAGTAAAAGGTATTCAAATTGGCAAAGGAGTCAAACTCTCTCTTTTCGCAGACGACATGATACTTCATGTGGAAAACCCAAAAGACTCCACCCCCAAATTACTAGAACTCATACAGCAATTCAGTAATGTGGCAGGATACAAAATCAATGCACAGAAATCAGTTGCTTTCTTATACACTAACAACGTAACTGTAGAAAGAGAAATTAGAGAAACGATTCCGTTTACAATAGCATCAAAAACCATAAGATACCTCGGAATAAACCTAACCAAAGAGGTAAAGGATCTATACTCTAGGAACTACAAAACACTCATGAAAGAAATTGAAGAAGACACAAAAAGATGGAAAAATATTCCATGCTCATGGATCGGAAGAATAAATATTGTTAAAATATCTATGCTACCCAGAGCAATCTATACCTTCAATGCCATCCCGATCAAAATTCCAATGACATTTTTCAAAGTGCTGGAACAAACAATCCTAAAATTTGCATGGAATCAGAAAAGACCCCGAATCGCCAAGGAAATGTTGAAAAAGAAAAACAAAGCTGGGGGCATCACGTTGCCCAATTTCAAGCTATAGTACAAAGCTGTGATCACCAAGACAGCATGGTACTGGCACAAAAACAGACATATAGACCAATGGAACAGAATAGAGAGCCCAGATATGGACCCTCAACTCTATGGTCAAATAATCTTTGACAAAGCAGGAAAAAACATGCAATGGAAAAAAGACAGTCTCTTCAATAAATGGTGCTGGGAAAATTGGACAGCCACATGCAGAAGAATGAAACTCGACCATTCTCTAACACCATTCACAAAGATAAACTCAAAGTGGATGAAAGACCTCAATGTGAGACAGGAATCCATCAAAATCCTAGAGGAGAACATAGGCAGCAACCTCTTTGACATCGCCCACAACAACTTCTTTCAAGATACATCTCCAAAAGCTAGTGAAGCAAAAGCAAAAATGAACTTTTGGGACTTCATCAAGATAAAAAGCTTCTGCACAGCAAAGGAAACAGTAAACAAAGCAAAGAGGCAACCCATAGAATGGGAGAAGATATTTGCAAATGACACTACAGATAAAGGGCTGGTATCCAAGATCTATACAGAACTTCTCAAACTCAACACCCAAAAAACAAATAATCAAGTCAAAAAGTGGGCAGAAGATATGAAAAGACACTTCTCTGAAGAAGACATACAAATGGCTAACAGACACATGAAAAAATGTTCATCATCATTAGCCATCAGGGAAATCCAAATCAAAACCACATTGAGGTAACACCTTACACCAGTTAGAATGGCAAAAATGGACAGGGCAAGAAACAACAAATGTTGGAGAGGTTGTGGAGAAAGGGGAACCCTCTTACACTGTTGGTGGGAATGCAAGTTGGTACAGCCACTTTGGAAAACAGTGTGGAGGTGCCTCAAAAATTTAAAACTAGAGCTACCCTATGACCCAGCAATTGCACTCCTGGGTATTTACCCCAAAGACACAGATGTAGTGAAAAGAAGGGCCATATGCACCCCAATGTTCATAGCAGCAATGTCTGCAATAGCCAAACTGTGGAAAGAGCCGAGATGCCCTTTAATAGATGAATGGATAAAGAAGACATGGTCCATATATACAATGGAATATTACTCAGCCATCAGAAAGGATGAATACCCAACTTTTACATCAACATGGATGGGACTGGAGGAGATTATGCTAAGTCAAATAAGTCAAGCAGAGAAAGTCAATTATCATATGGTTTCACTTATTTGTGGAACATAAGGAATAGCATGGAGGACATTAGGAGAAGGAAGGGAAAAAAGGGGGGTGGGGAATTGGAGGGAGAGATGAACCATGAGAGACCATGGACTCTGAGAAACAAACAGGTTTTAGAGGGGAGGGGGGAGGGGGGATTGGTTAGCCCAGTGATGGGTATTAAGGAGGGCACGTACTGCATGGAGCACTGGGTGTTATATGAAAACAATGGATCGTGGATCACCACATCAAAAACCAATGATGTATTGTATGGTGACTAATATAACATAACAAAATTTTTTAAAAAATGGTTAAAATAGCAACTTGTATATTATGCATATCTTACCACAATAAAAAAGTCAATGAGTCAATGTTACTACATGATAATTTGAAAAATTAAATAAAATGATGCAAAAAAGAAAAACCAAAAATTGAACGTGCATACAAATCTCCTGAACTTGTTAAAACACAGATTCTGGCTTAGCAGGCTTGGGTGGGGGCTGGGAGTCTGCATTTCTAACACAGTCCCAGGTGGTGCTGACACAGCGGGTGAGGATGACCATGAGTTACACGGTGCAAGGAGACATTTACCAGAATGTTCCTCGCAGCATTACTGCATTTAGAAAAACTTGCAAGCAAGCTAAATGTCCATCAGTAGAAGAATGGCTAAGTAACGGGTCCATTCATTCAATACAAACCCGTACAGCAGCTACAACGGACGGGGTAGGCTCGCCCGCATCAACACGGATAAACAGGCTGGAATGTGGAAAAAAGCAAATTGAAGGACTAATGTTGTGCTCTGATACTTATACATGAATATTTAAAGGCACACAAGATAAGAACATATGCTGTGTATGCAAGACCTATACACACCGTTAAATGATAAAGACCGAGCCGGCAAGACATCCGCCACTCTGAACATCAGCTGCCTCCAGACAGGGGGCAGGAGAGGCCTAGAGAGCCACCAGGATCTGGACTGCTGTTTTTCCAATCTGAAACAAAACTAGAAAACTGCTGACATGTTGGGTCTAGGAGCTAGATGTTTGTTATATCATTCTCTGTGTTTGCCAGTTTTTTTTTAATATCATGATTAAAACCCAGGAAAGAAAGAAAAAAAAAGACATTAAACACTTAATGGAATGGAAATAACATTTGAGGTTTTACACAACATCCATTTTAAATACAAATAATGAATGATACAAAATAACAATGTTGATCTTTGTGCTAAACATCAAATTTAGATTAGGTTATCATGCTTAGAGGATGAGTGAGCAAATTCGATTTTAAGATGTAGGTCGACTTCATAACAAAGTAACTCAAGAAAACTCAGAAATCAAAAAACATCACCCCTTTCCAGAAACACAAAATTCCATGTTATCACACTAAGATCTTGATAATTAAACTTTAATCTACAAAAGGATATATTAAAATACAGTTTAATTATACTATTAAAAAAGAGGTGCTAATGGGGGGAGTCTAAAAATCATTTATATTTCTCTTTGAAATATTCTGTGTGATTTTATTTTTCTAATTAAGTTGAACCAATACTGCTCTAGCACTTTCAGAGTATACCCAAACAGACAAAATGAAGACAGTACAGAAAAAGGCTGGTGGCACGAAACTGCCCTCATGATTAAAATTGTAAAGGCATGTAACAAATAAGTAGCCAGTTGTTTAAAAGTATGTTACTAAAACTGATTGTAGCGTTGCCTTTTAAGAGTTAGCTTATTTCTATTAAATGTCTGCAGTAGTGGATATAAGCTAAGGCAAAGTTGTTAACACATGTTTTCAGGTTCAAGGTTGTATTAATATTAAAAGATCTATAATTACATTCTTTTAAAGTATCAATCTATAATATTATAGATCTTTTACTTTATGTATCTTAAGAACCAGCCAAATATAAGTTGAGTTCCCATGTAATCATCTCCTTACCCTGCTTTATCTTTTTCTCTTCCCTTTCCCTATTTTTTATTATATCAAAGCAATTAACTGATGTTATATTGCAGATACATTATCCTTTACTTTAAATTCCTTGAAAACCAAAGTTTTTTTCATAACTGAGTTGGTGGAATAATCAGTCTTGACTTGAACTCATTTGGCAGCAAAATCTGATCTGACCTGAATTGACATGAGACTATTTATAGTCCTTACTTATCACATTTAGTGTGAAAATTCATATATTTTGTTGCAGAAATATTAATTTGTATAATTACAAGGTGCTACAAGACCATGGTAGAGATATTAAATAACATAGAACATGCCTGAATTACCCTTCTAAATTTTGAAAAAAATCTGAATTCCAAAACATACCTGGCCCCCAGATTTTAGATAAGGGATTGTGGGCCTGTATTTATTTGTAATACTATCATTTCTCCATGATGGTAGAACTTTATTTTATTCACTGTTGTATCCCCTGGGAGTAGAATTGTGCCTAACATATACTAAATGTTCAATAAATACTTTGAATAATCAAATAAATAATCATATTTAATTAATATAAGTGGAGTTCAAAATAGAAAGCAACAAAAATACTTCCTCAGGGCGGTAATCTCCAAATAAGTTTATACTATACACAGGTCTTTAATCTCTTACCTGTGATTTGAAATACAAAAGCTTTAAAAACAAAGTTTTGTCATTGCTGCTTATTTTCTGGAACTTTAATATTTCTTACAAATTGAGAAACAGCTATTAACTTATTAGATCTCAAGTTTGAAAAAAAGAAATGTTTAAAGGAAAAAACCTTTTCAAAGAAAAGCAGAGTCCCACATAAGACTCTGAATGGTAAGGATGCTTTCCGTAATCTTTTATCACATAGTAAAGTAGTAGATACTCCATATATACCATTATAATCAACATTAAAGAAGAAGAATCTGGATTTATTCCATTTAATAAATACACATTGAGCACCTGACTCATGCCAGTCATTTTGGTAGGTGTAAAATACAACAAAACAATGAAGACATACTCTCTTCCTGCCTTCATGAAACTTATACTTTAATGGGGAAAGCAGATAATTAAAAAATAAATACAGGTATGATAAATATTACCCCAAAAAAAGTTCCAGGTACTACAGGCCACTAAACTGGGAGGTTATATAAGACCTACAGAGCTTAAATGGTCTTGGCTGAAAGAGTAGAGTGAAGAACAGTACTTCCAAGCTTCGTGGGCATGATCAAAGATTTTGACCATTTTTCTAATGGCCATAAGAAGCCTCATGGGTTTTAAGCAATCTTGTTTGGACCTTTAACGATATCCAGGTTTCCATTTACTAAGCACTTACGATGTGCCAGGCATATTATCTTCTTCAGTCCTCACAAAATGGGACTTACATTTCCAAGTTGACGGAAGAGCTGGTGGCTGATCAGCATCCCTGCATAGAACTAGCAAACCTGGGGGTTGGGGGGTGGGGTGGGGATCAACTATCTGACAGTAGAAAAGAACTGCTGAGAGAACAAGAACTACAGTAACAGGGAAAAATCTTGATAGATGAACTGGTGTCTATAACCATGTTTTCCCTGGTTTCATTATTCTGAGCACAGAACAAGAGGCTGAGAATCAATACAAACCCAGTACAAAGCAGGGCTACCAACAGTGCACAGAGAAATAAGGAGAGCTTTGGCAGAGACTTGGAAGTCTTAAGCACATGGCTGGTTTTGTCCTCAAGAAATTTTTTGAATATTAGGATTCTGTGGAGTGGAAAGCTAAAAATCTAAGGAGGAAACCTGCGAAAAAGTTTTTTTTAGCAGTCTGACAAGAAAAAGATTAGAGTTTGGGCCCCAAGGGGGAAAGGACCTCTAGAATACATCAAAGTCTTAGTTGAAAACCTTGGAGAGCCAGGAAAGAACCAGAGAAAGATTGAGCCTAAGAGGCTAAAACTCAGCCTCAATCCAGAACATTCCCTAATTGGATTACAGTAACCAGTCACAAGACTATCTTCCCAGTGGAGTGGGAACCCTCAAGAAAGTAAGATATCTACAGGCTTTACAGTTTTTCACACACAATGTCTAGCATCAAATAAAAATTTACTAGTCATGCTGATAGTAAAAATCAGATAAACAAAAGCTAAGAGAAAATAATGCCATAGACACAGATCTACATGTGATCCAGATATTGGTGTTAACAAGGACTTTAAAATAATTATGAGTTATATGTTTTTTGAAAAAAAGAGGAAAAAGTGATCTGTTCTACTGTTCTTATTTCATTGTTTTCTGCTCTAATCTTTATTAATTCTTTTCTCCTGCTGGCTTTAGGCTTTATTTGCTGTTCTTTCTCCAGCTCCTTTAGGTATAAGGTTAGGTTGTGTATTTGAGAACTTTCTTGTATCTTGAGAAAGGCTTGAATTGCTATATACTTCCCTCGTAGGACCACTTTTATGCATCCCAAAGGTTTGGAACAGTTGTGTTTTCATTTTCACTTGTTTCCATGAATTTTTTAAATTCTTTAATTTCCTGGTTGATCCATTCATTCTTTAGTGGGATGCTCTTTATTTTTATTTTTTTTTAAGATTTTATTTATTTATTTGAGACAGAATGAGAGAGAGAGAGAGCTCATGAGAGGGGGTAGGGTCAGAGGGAGAAGCAGACTCCCCGCCGAGCAGGGAGCCCGATGCGGGACTCGATCCCGGGACTCCAGGATCATGACCTGAGCCGAAGGCAGTCGCTTAACCAACTGAGCCACCCAGGCGCCCAGTGGGATGCTCTTTAGCCTCCATGTATTTAGTTCTTTCCAAATTTCCTCTTGTGATTGAGTTCCAGTTTCAAAGCATGTGGTCTGAAAATATGCAGGGAATAATCCCAATATTTTGGTACCAGTTGAGACCTGATTTGTGACCCAGTATGTGTTCTATTCTGGAGCACGTTCCATGTGCACTCAAGAAGAATGTGTATTCTGTTGCTTTAGGGTGGAATGCTCTGAATATATCTATGAAGTCCATCTGATCCAGTATGTCATCCAAAGCCCTTGTTTCCTTGTTGATCTTCTGCTTAAATGATCCATCTATTGCAGTGAGTGGGGTGTTAAAGTCCCCTACTACTATTGTGTCAATGTGTTTCTTTAATTTTGTTAATTGGTTTATATAATTGGCTGTTCCCATGTTAGGGGAATAAATATTTACAATTGTTAGATCTTCTTGTTGGATAAGCCCCTTAATTACGATATAGTGTCCTTCCTCATCTTTTATTACAGTCTTTGGCTTAAAATCTAATTTGTCTGATATAAAGATTGCTACCCCAGCTTTCTTTTGATGTCCATTAGCATGATAAATGGTTTTCAACCCCCCCCCCACTTTCAATCTGGAGGTGTCTTTGGGTCTAAAATGAGTCTCTTGCAGACAGCATATTGATGGGTCTTGCCTTTTTATCCAATCTGATACCCTGTGCCTTTTTTACATTCAGAGTAACTATTGAAAATATGAATTTAGTGCCACTGTATTACCTGTAAAGTCATTATTGTTTCTGTATATTGTCTTTGTTCCTTTCTGGTCTATGTTACTTTTGGGCTCTCCACTTAAAGGATCCCCTTTAATATTTCTTGCAGGGCTGGTTTAGTGATCACAAATTCTTTTAGTTTCTGTTTGTCCTGGAAGATTTTTTTATCTCTCCTTCTATTTTGAATGACAGCTCTGCTGGATAAAGTATTCTTGGCTGCATGTTTTTCTCATTTAGCACCCTGAATATACCATGCCAGTCCTTTCTGGCCTGCCAGGTCTCTGTGGATAGGTCTGCTGCTAGTCTAATGTTTCTACCCTTGTAGGTTATGGACCTCTTGTGCTTTCAGGATTTTCTCTCTCTGAGATTTGCAAGTTTCACGATTATATGTTGAGGTGTTGACCTATTTTTATTGATTTTGAAGGGGGTTCTCTGTGGCTCCTGGGTTTGAATGCCTGTCTCCTCCCCCAGATTAGGGAAGTTCTCTGCTATAATTTGCTCCAATATACCTTCTGCCCATCCTTCTCCCTCTTTCCTCTTCTTCTGGAATCCCAATTATTCTAATATTGTTTTGCTTTATGGTATTACTTATCTCTCAAATTCTCCCCTCATGATACAGTAGTTGTTTATCTCTCTTTTTCTCAGCTTCTTTATTCTCCATCATTTGGTCTTCTATATCACTAATTCTCCTATCCTAGCAACTACAGCCTCCATTTTTATCGCATCTCATTAATAGCCTTTTTTATTTTGACTTGATCTGATTTTAGTTCTTTTATTTCTCCAGAAAGGGATTCTCTAGTGTCTTCTATGCTTTTTTCAAGCCCAGCTAGTATCTTTATAATTATTATTCTGAACTCTAGTTCCAACATCTTACTTATATCCATAGTGATCAGATCCCTGGCAGTCAGTACTGCCTCTTGTTCTTTTTTGAGGTGAGTTTTTCCATCTTGTCATTCTTGCAGAAAGTAGTTGCTTTTCTACTTGTAGAGTTGCAGCTATTCTTTTCTTAGATCTCCAGTTGAGTTCACAGGTGTTCAGAATGATTTGATAGCTATCTAGCTGAATTCCTGGGACCAGACGAAACTAAGGTCTCCTACTCATTTGCCATCTTGGACTATCTCTCTCTTGAGGGATTTAAATTACACATAAAAGGCATGACAAAAATAACAAAAGGAAAGAGGCATAAATGAGTAAAGTGTTCTAAGTTCTAGCATTACATAATAGGGAAACAGTAAAGTGATCATTTAGGAGACTATAATTAATCAAGAATAAATTCTGTAACCTCTAGGGTAGCTATTCAAAGAACAGTAAAACAATGTATAACTATCACATTAATGGGGAGAAAAATAAATAATAAAATATTTGAATAATAACTGAATAATCAAAAGAGGGAAAGCAGAATATGAAGCAAATGGATCAAATAAAAAAACACATATTAAGATCAATAATACAAAACTAATTCAGTAACATACAAATACAAAACTAATGTCAGTAAATTCATTGAATACAAATAGCTAAATAATACAATTAAAAGACTACGGTTGTTAGATTGCATTTAAAAAACAACTATATGATGCTGAAGCTTTCAAGAGACATATCTTACATACAGTCACAGTAGGGTGAAAATAAAAGTATGGAAAAGTCATAACATGCAACCACTAACTAAAGAAAGCTGGTGTAATTATACTAACATCAGACAAAACAGACTCTAAGGCAGGAAACTTACTAGAAATAAAGGACATTTCATAATGATTAAGGGGTTAAGCTATCAGGAAGATAACACAATATAAATCTTACACAACCAATAAAACAGCCTTAAAATATAGAAAGCAAAAAATTGAGAGTATTGAAGAAATAGAACAATACATAATCATGGTGGGAGATTTTAACATATTTCTTTCAATAGCTGATAAAACAAGCAGAAAAAAACTCAGTAAGATTATAGGAAAGTTAAGCAGCATAATTAACAAGTGGACCTCAGTGGCATATAGAGATAAACCTAACCCAACAGTGACAGTAAACACATTCTTTACAAGTGCACGTGGAACATTCAGCAAAATTGATTATACACTGGGTTATAAAGCAAGCCCCTTAAATTTTAAAAATATTTTATCAGTCAGAGGATGTTCTCTGACAATACTAAAATTAAGCTGGAAGTCGATAACAAAAATAGAGAATCTCAACTGCTTAGAAATTAAGCAATATACTTCAGAATAACACTTGCATCAAATTAAAAATCACAAAAATATTAGGAAATATTTTGAATGAAAGGATAATGAAAATATGACTCATTGAAACTATGGGATACAGTTAAAACAGTGCTTAGGGGGATAACTTTAAATGCATATTTTAGAAATGAAGAAAGTTTTCAAATCTTTGATGTAAACTTCCATTTGAAGAAAATAAAAACAAAACAAAACAAAAAACAGCAAATCAATCCTAAAGAAAGTAGGAGGCAATTAATAATAAAGAAACGATCCAAAATTAAGGCAAAATCATCAAAGCCCAAACTGCTTTTTTGATGAGATTAACAAAATTGAGAGACCCTTAGCAAAACTGTTCAAACACACACACCACACATGCACACATACAAATTACCATTATCAGCAATTGCAATAGAATTTTCAGACATTAAAAAAAATATATGTTTAATATAAACAACTTTAGGCCACTGATTTATTATCATTTAAATGAAATAAATCCCTTGAAAAACAAAACTTACTAAAACTCACAATAAAAGAAACAGAAAATCTTAATACTCCTATATCTATTAAAATTTAATGTTATTAAAAATCTGGCCAACACAATATTAAAGAACAAGAACAAAGTTGGAGGACTGACATCACCCAACTTTTATTATAAAGCTACTGAAATCAAGACAGTGTGGTAATGGTGAAAGAATAGACAAACACATCAATGGAATAGAATAGAGACCCAGAAATACCAACACAAATATGGTCATTTAATCTTTGACAAAGGAGCAAAGACAATTCCATGGAGCAAAGATAGTCTTCTCAACAAGTCAACAAGTTGTATTCGAACAACTTGACATTCATATGCAAAAAAAAAAAAAAAAAACCTATATGCACACCTCATACCCTTCACAAAAATTAACTCAAAATGGATCACAGACCCAAATCAAAGCCCAGAACTATAAGACTTCTAAAAAAAGATAACATAATAGAAAACCTAAGTGACTTTGAGTTTAGCAATTAATTTTTAGACACAACACCAAAAGTACAATCCATAAAAGAAAAACGACAAGATGGACTACATTAAAATTTAAAAACTTCTTTGAAAAGATACTGTTAAGAGAATGAAAAGACTAGCCATAGATTAGGAGAAAATATTTGTACAAGACACAGCTGATTTAAAAAAACAAAAACGAAAAACCTTGTACCCAAAATATACAACAAACTCTTAAAACTCAACAATAAGAACATACAATCTAAAATGGGCAAAAGATCTGAACAGACACCCACCAAAGAAGATATACAGATGGCAAATAAACATCTGAAATGATGCTCAGTGTCATAAGTCATTAAAGAATTGAAAATTAAAACAACAGTGAGAATATCACAATACACCTATTAGAATGGCTAAAATCTAAAGCACTGGTAACACCAGATGTTGGTGGGGATGTGGAGCAACAGAAACTCGTTCATTGGTAATGGAAATGGAATATGGTACAGCCACATTGGAAGATAGGTCATCAACTTCTGACAAAGTTAATCACAGTCTTACCATACAATCCAGCAGTCATCCTCCTTGGCATTTTATGTCAACACAAAAATCTACATGGGAATGTTTTAGCAGTTTTATTCATAACTGCCAAAACCTGGATACAACCAAGATGTCCTTCAATAGGTGAATGTATAAATAAACTGTGATACATCCACATAATAGAATATTATTCCAAAAAAAAAGCTATCAATAGAGTAACAAAGAGATACAGAGGAACATAATGCATATTACTAAGTAAAAGCAGCCAGTTTGAAAATGCTACATACTGCATGAATCCAACTATATGACATTCTTCAAGGTAAAACTATTATAGAGACAGAAAAGTCAGTGGTTGCCAGAGGCATGCGAGGTATAAAGGGAGGGATGAGTAGGTAGGGTACAGAGGATTTTTAGAGCAGTGAAACTATTCTGTAAGATACTGAAATAGCAAATATATGACATTACACATCTGTCAAAACCATTAGAACTGTACAACACAAAAAGTGAATCCTGATGTAAACTATGGATTTTATTTAATACTTATGTATCAATATTGGTTCACCAATTGTAAAAAAGTACCACACTAATGCAAGATGTTAATAATAGGGAAAACTGTGTACAAAGGAAAGGGGAATATATTGGAACTCTGTACCTTCTGCTCAATTTTGCTGTAAACCAAAAACTATTCTTAAAAAAGAAAGTCCGCTAAAAAACAAAACAAACCTTCCCAAAGGAAATCTAAGACACAGACTTTATTGGAGAATTCTTCCAAATATCTAAGAAAGAAATAACACAATCTCATAACACTCTTTCAGCAAACAGAAAATAAAAAAGGAGGGACCACTTCTCTACTCATTTTATCAGGCCAGCATAACCTTGATATAAAGTTTGTCAAAGACATTACAAGAAAGGAAAATTACAGACCAATTTTTCTCATGGACATAGATGCAATCCTTTAACACTTAATATTGGAGTTCTACTAATACATAGGATGTAGAAAGCCAGTACAAGAATGTCTCTCCCACCCTAATAATGAGAAAAAATGGTATAATCTACCAAATCATAATTTGTTCTTGAACCCATCAGAAAATTGAAGTTGTAGGACAATCAAGTGAATTAAGTTTCAAAGAATAACAAGTCTCTCCAAGGACAGAAGGGACTCCAAACTATTTCACCTTTGGCAGAGCACAGGAGGAAAGGGAGGCTACCATACAAGCAAAAAAGAAGAAATCAGCTCTTTTTAACTGTAGTAGACTGTATGTGAGCTAGCATTTCAGTTTAGAGTAACTAAAAGCTCAAAGCACATGGGGAATTTACACTCTCATGCTCTTTTCCATGAGTCTTAACCAGGTGCCCATCCAAAAGAATGGCAGCAAAGCCAGGAACTCCAGAGAGCCCCCCTTTTGTGGTACAGGTGCACAAGAAGGGGTAAACTGCCACTCCATGACAGGCATAAAACCGTGCCACCTTGCCTAACTTTCCACTCATGTGAGGAAAAGGCCTTAAACCTCTGAGGGAGGCTCAGAAAACTTCCTACTCTGAAGACAAGGCAATAATTAATTGTTTCTGGGGGTGAGATAGATGCAAAAATGACCTTGCTCAAGGGAAGGTAAAAAAACCAAAACGCTCTGGGGCCCAGGAGCCTACACCAGTACAAAGCCGAGGTGAGCCAGCACTGGTGAGGATCAGGAATCGCTCTTTCACCCGTTATCAGCCACAAATACAAGGTGCATTTTGGTTGCCAAGGGGAGAAGAGGAAGAAACACTGAGAAAGACCCACTCCCAAGGCACATGGACTAAGACAGGACCAGGAGAATAAAGAATGCCTGTACCTACTATGAGCTTAGGACTGAGTAACAAACAACACTCTACTGCTGACGAAAAGACAAGAGCACGGAGAGAGATTTCTCTCTGTGGCACAGGCAAGCAGAGGCAGATGAAAGCACAGGATGTAGAACAAACACTGAGAAAAACCTTCCAGTACTCCAGGGCCCTTTCTAAGCACAAAGTTACAGCAGCCCACCCACCAAATTTGAAGCCTGTGGTACACTGAGGCTAATGACAGTAATAACAAAACTCAAGCCAAGCTTGATCCCCAACGATACTGACTGAAGCTTCCATACTCAGTAGGCCTCCATACTCACTTGAACAAAATTGCCAGTCTACTTGACCTAATCTACATTTATAGAATACCAAGAGCAGAATGCTCATTCTTTTCAAATGCACATGGAACATTCAACAAGATGAATAACCTGAATAGCCCTGCATATATATTTTACTCAAATTTTTTATAAAAAAGGTTCCCACCAAGAAAACTCCAGGCCCCAGTGACCTTACTAGGAATTCTACCAAATATTTAAGAAGGAAATAATATTAATTCTATACAAATTCTTCCACAAAATAGGAAAGAGGGAACACTTCCCAACTCAATTTATGAAATCAGCATTACCTGATAACAAAATTAGACAAAGATGTTAAAATAAAGCTACAAACCAACATTTTTCATGAAAATATTCACAAAATCCTTAACGAAATATTAGCAGATCAAATCAAGAAATATATATATATAAAGGATGATGCATCAAAACCAAGTGGAATTTATCTCAGGAATGCAAAATTGGTTCAACATTCAAAACCAATCAGTTATTATTCACCATATCAACATATTAAAAAAAGAAAAACGACATGAGCATCTCTACATGTACAAGAGAAGTATCTAACAAAATTCACCATCCATTCATAATAAAACTCTCAAAAAACAAGGAATAAAAGAGAGCTTCCTCAACCTAGTAGAACACATCTATACACCATTGCAGTGGAGGCACTAGGCCATGCAACAGGGCAAAGGAAAGGAAAGGAAGGGAAGGGAGGGGAAGGGAAGGGAGGGGAGGGGAGGGGAGGGGGGGAGGGG
>NC_058404.1:182463906-182522869 GCF_002201575.2 Neomonachus schauinslandi
GGGGGAGGGAGGGGGGGGGGGGGGGGGGGGAGGGGGGGAGGGGAGGGAAGGAGAGGGGAGGGGAGGGGAGGGGAGGAGAGAAGAAAGAAAGAGAGAGAGGGAGGGAGAAAGAAAGAAGGAAAGAAAGAAAGAAAAGGCATACAGATTGGAGGGAAGAAGTAAAACTGTCTTTATTCACATATGATACATGTTCTTGGAAAATCCTATGCAATCTACAAAAAGTGGTACTATAATAAGTTTAGTGAGGTCACAGGATACAAGGTAAATATACAAATATCAATCATATTTCTGCATACAAACAACAAACAATTGGAAAATGAAATGAAAAAATCAGCATTTATAATAGCATGAAAAAAATAAATAGGGGAAAATCTAAACAAACTATGTGCAAGATTTGTATACTGAACTATAAAACACTGACAAGAAAAAATAAAGAAAATAGAAATAAAGAGATAAAATATGTTCATAGGCAGAAAATTCAATATTGTTTACATGTCAATTCTCCCAAAATTGATCTACATATTCAACATAATCCCAATCTAAATCCCAGCAAACTTTTTGTAGTAATTTACAAAATGAACTCTAAACTTTATATGGAAAAGCAAAGGGTCTAGAATACTCAAAACGATCTTGAAAAAGAGGAACAAAGTTGGAACACTAATTACCTGATTTCAAGACTTACTATAAAGTTACAAAAATCAAAACAAATAGATCAGTGGAACAGAACAAAGAGCCAGAAATAGTTGTGTGTGTGTGTGTGTCCTAAATCAATTTTCAACAAAGGTGCCAATGAAATTAGTGGAGAAAGGATAGGTGTGTCAACAAATCGGTACTGGAAATAGGTGTGGTATTGGACACCAATCTATCTATACCAAAAAATTAACTTAAAATGGATCACAGACCTAAATGTAAAAGCTAAAACTATAAAACTTCTAGAACCAAACATAGGAAAAACTTTTTGAGACTTTGGGTTAGGCAAAGATTCACAGGTAGGGCACAAAAAACACAAAACATAAAAGAAGAAACTGATTAAAAAATTGTGATCAAAATAAAAAATTTTGCTCTTTGAAAGACCTAGTTAAGGAAATGGAAAGATAGGCCACAGATTGGCAGAAAATATCTGCAAGATGCCTATCTGATAAAAGACTTGTGTCATATATAAAGTATCCTTACAATCCAACAATAAGAGAACAAACACAATTTTTTTAATGGGCAAAAGATTTGCACAAACTACTTGACCAAAGAAGGTATTAACCTATGGTAAGGTGTTCAGTATCATTAGTCATACAGGAAATGTAATCAAAGCCACGATGGGATATCATGCTTCTACCAGAGGAATGTAATTAATAAATAAAAATTAATCAATAAAAACTGATATCAAGTACTAACAAGGATGCAGAGCAACTGAAATTCTCGTAATTGCTGGCAAAAATGCAAAATAATACAGCCACTTTGGAAAAGTTTGGCAGATTCTCATAGAATTAAACATACACTTACCATACAACTCAGCAATTCCACTCCTAAATATTTATCCAAGAGAAAAAAAAATATTCAAGCAAAAACCTTTACCAAAATGTATATATCAGCTTTATTCATAATCTCTATAATTGGAAACAACCCATAACTATAACAGAAAATGCCCAGCAACCAATGAATGGATAAACAAATCACAATACAGCCAAACATGAAATACTACTCAGCAGTAAAAAGGAACAGAAGTAGTGAAATACCAACAATATGAATAAATGTCAAAAGCATTATGCTAGGGCGCCTGGGTGGCTCAGTTGGTTAAGCGACCGCCTTCGGCTCAGGTCATGATCCCGGAGTCCCGGGATCGAGCCCTGCATCAGGCTCCCGGCTCGGGGGAGAGCCTGCTTCTCCCTCTGACCCTGTCCCCTCTCCATGCTGTTTCTCTCTCTCTCTCTCTCAAATAAATAAATAAATAAATAAAATCTTAAAAAAAAAAAAAAGCATTATGCTAAGTAACAGAAACCAGACACGAAAATTTACATACTGTATGATCCCATTTATATGACATTCACAAAAAGACAAAGATCTCCTGATCAATCTCTGCATCCAAAGAATTTAGCACATTAGAAAATACTCAGTAAATGCTGGATGGAGAGAAAGAGGAAGAAATCACTGCAGGGAGGATAGAGAGCAAGAAGGTGATAGACTAACGGAAAGCAAAAAGGCACCTGGGGGTCCAAACCCACCCACAGGCCGAAAAATGTGAGGGAAGGCGTGGCCCAACCCATCTCTACCGATTCCAGCAGCTTAAAAAAGGACTATGGTATGAATGAATAGCTTCAGCATTCTCCGGCCTAAAGAAAGGCGGGGTGCGCCCCACCCTGCTTTAAAAATCTACTACCCCACGCGCGAGGCTGAGCCAGTGGAGCTTCCACCTGAAAGGGAAGCTTTTCCGTGCCCAGGAGCGGAGCCGGGGAGACCCGGGCGGGCTCCCGCTTAGGTCAGCGGGTTGCAGACGGAGAGCAGGCATCACCGCGGCCCCGCCCGTCTCCATCCCTTCCCGCTCGGCCTCACTCACCCAGGCCTGCCGTTCCAACTGAGCGTACAAATTGGAGCCCTTGAGCTTTTGGACTATCTGGGCAATAATGAGAGACAGATCCGACTCCTCCTGCAACATTTCCCCTGCCCTAGCCCGCCAAGCCGCGGGGACAGGCTGGCGCAGAGAGAACGGGCTACGGGGTCCCACTCGGGGCCAGTGACACTTCTCCGGGACCTTCTCACGCTGGGACTCCCCTAGCGGGAGTTACCAGGCAACTGCCGAGCCGTGAGTCCGTTCCTCTCTGGTCCCCCCGGCGGCTGAAGGTCCCAGCGCCTGCGTTCCGCTGGCAAAAAAATGATCTGGTTGCGGGAAGCTTTTCGTTCCATTGTTCCTGCTTGGTGTACGCCTAAGAGGAGCGCTTTCCTCCAGAGATACGGTACCTCTGATGCACCAGGGGAATTCAGAGTCGTGTATTTTTGTGTTTTATTATAATGGATCATTCCTTTTCCACCTTTCAATCTCTGCAGAAACAGGGCTGTACACACAGTTACATGGAAAATTATGGCCAAGAATTACCAGGCTCTGACACTAGCTGTGTAAACTTGGGTGAGGTGCTTACATTTCAGAACTCAGTTTCTATCTCTGTAAAATAACACCAGTTCAGAAGATGTTGTGATGATTAGCTGAGGTAACAATTGTGAAGGTGGCTAGCGCTGTATTTAACAATTGGTTTTATTTGCACTTCTCCTGTTTCTATTCTGTGGGGTCTTATGCCAGGAATAAATAGACAACATCTTCTCATCAAACAGCTACAACTTAACCAAGAAGGATTTATTTATTTATAGACTTTCTGTGAAGCATTGGCAATTCAAGGATGACTAAGACATTGTCCCAGTCCAAGGGATGTAACATCTAGATGCCTCTGCTTCTATGTATTCAACCATTCAATCATTTATTCAAAATTCATTCAGCTTTCAAAAAGAAAAGTCATTCAGCTTTCAACTTATTGCGCATTTACATGCAAGAAACGGTGTGGGCACAAAGGTAAATAAGGCATGGTTCTTGCCTTCAAAGAAACATATCAAAGGTTTTTAGTAGAACTAGAAGAAACAGATTTAGCTAATTGAATGGCATTCCCAAAGGCAGCTAGAAAAATACCTGTGGAATAATATAAACGTTAGAATAACCTCACCAAAATAATCAAGAATTAATTTCAAGTGTGTGTGTGCATATTTTTAAGCGAAGCAAGGGTAAGATTCCAAGAAAACAGATCAAGATGACTGCAAAAACTACTCTAGCCTAACTACATTAAACTTTAATCAGAGGATCTGATTCAATAGGACTCTTGTAGGATCTGCTAATCTGATTTCTGGCAAGTTCCAAGGAGATTGTATAGCTGGTGGTTCAGGAACTACACTCTGAACACCAAAAGACTAAAGCAGGTACATGATAGAAATTCTAAAGGACGGGGCCTTTGGCACCCATGCACAACACCTTGGCATTCATAACACCACTGCTCAGAATATTGTGATGGCAAATACAGATTCCAAATAACCCACTTGGTCATGTTTGTTTATTAAAAACAACTTTGGAAAGAGGCAGGCAGGGAGGAAAAAGTACTTAAAGGCAATTAATGACAGACTCCACAAAACACGTAGTTTCTATACAAAACATTCCCCCTACAATTCAGAATTTCTCCAGCTTGTAGAGGAATAAATCTCAACTCTTTACAGCCTCTCCATCCCAACACCCCACCCATCCATGAATCTCCAGCACAAACGTCACTTCAAACAAAAAAAAAGGAAAACTATGGAGAGAGTTCTTTTGAGATTAGAAGGGGGAAGGTGGTTAATAACTAAAAAGATAAGAACACTTAGGTTGAGAACGGTCATAAAGCATAGGGAGGAAAGAAGGTGAAACTGTGGAGTGGCAGAAAGTCATGGTACCTGGAATCAGAAAACAACCTGACTCCTTTTCTGCTGTGTATCCTTTGGTCCCTTCCCCCGTCAGAGTTTCAGCTTTCTCATCTGTAACAAGAGGATAAAATACTGACCTGAGGGGACACTCTGGGGAAAGATGTACCTTGTGTTAAAATATTTTTTTAAAAATATGAATAAATGAAATACTAAAATTGAGGTAAGTAAATAAAAATAATGTCCAAGCTATTGACAAGGGAATGGAAAGTAAATAAATGTAGCAACATGTGTGAAAGTGCCCAGCACAATTTTTTGCACAGAGGTTTTAAAAAGTTTTTTCTAAGGAGAAAATAATTTGCAGTCTTACAGCAACAATTAAGAAGTTTGGATTTGATTCTGAAGACATGCCCAAGCAAAAAAAAAAAAAAAAAAAAACAACTTAATCCTAGTATTAAAGATTTGTTTCTTACACACATAGAAGCAGGTGTGTTAGGTTATAATTCAATTCTAGAATGCCCTCTGTTCTCTTTCTAATTCAATTTAGCAAAACTTCTCAGAACACTTGCTCTGTGCTAAGAAAGGCAGGGAATACAAAGATGAGTAAGAAATGTCCTTTCTTCTAAGAAATTCTCAGTCACAAAGGGATGGTGAGGTCAGTACACAAAGAGCTATAATGGTAGATGGGCCTCTTTAGACTCCCACCTGTGTATCTGGAAATTTTATTACTCTAAAGCCATTGTCTAATAAAAAGCAAAAGGTGCAGATTTCCATCTCCATCTCACAAGTAGAATTTTGCCTTGGAAATCCTTATTCTACTCAGAGTGGGAGGGAATTGGGAAAACACTCTAAGAGATGAATAGCAAAAGGAATCCAATCTCATCTGAGTAGCTAAAACTATATAAACAGAAACAAAAGTAAAATGAATGCAGAGAGAATTCTCCTCAAAATCCCCTCAAATTCGAAGCAAAGGCACTTCTGGGCCAACATGTGTAAGGTTCTGGGCTCAATCCTGCCTTTCTCGGATCTGCTCTGCTTTGATTTATTGTATATATAATATTGTGTCAGATTTCACTGTGGGTGAGTGGGTGGGGGAAGCCACTGACCAGTGGCCTCACATGAGCAAAGATGAGGACCACATCCAAAACACCCTGTGAGCTCCACACAAAACTGAGGCTTACATAAACTCCAGGATCTGCAATGCAAGTATGTTCAGCTATTGTTTTAGGAGACACTGCTACTAGCATGCTGTATCTGCAGAATAGATTGAATATTATGTTGTCAGGAATTTACTTAAATAAAAAGTATTTTGTGTGTGTTGTGTGTACCATGAATGTCACAGGCCTCCTTGTCTTTGGGAACAAATGAGCTCATTGTGATACCAGTTATCTGTCACTGGATCGTTAGCCCCCATATGCTTAGCACAGGACCTCGGGCTCCTCTTCAAAGTCTCTTCCTGTTACTTCTGGGAGTCCTCAGGAAGTGGCACATGGGTGCTTAGGAGCAAATCTGGTTGTGATCTGCTCTACCTGCTTTGATGGTATCTGATGCCCCAAAGCTACTGTCCAGGGTGCTGCTGCTTTTTGGTGCTCCCAAAGCTGCAAAAACCCAGAGATATTTAAATCCCAAGGCTCACAAAACCCCTCAAGGACAGAGCCCCTTAGGGTTCTGCTTGCCACCTCCCTTTACAAGGTGGTCAGATCTCCTTTCTGAAGCCAAGCTGAATAGAAGACCATGCTATTGGAGGGGAGCAGATTTTGCTACCCCAAAATATGTCTCTTTGGCATAAAGATTACTTTGAGCTAAAGGCATTTAAAACCCAGTAGATTCAGGAAAACTGCTTAATTTTATATTGGAAAGGGGGACCTGTACCTGGAAGAGAGCTATTACCAGAAATATCGTTTCCCCTAAGAAATTTATCTGCATAAGAAGGCAACCTTTGTTTCCTAAACATCTTTGCCTTCCTGTGATTGGTATTTTCCCCTTTGTATCCCCAAACCCCTACACCTTTCCTTAGCTCAGGATGTTATATAAGCCTCAATTGACTAGCTGCCCTTCGAGTCTTCATTATCTCTCCCCTATCCATGAAATTTTGTTTGTTTTTCTCCTGTTAATCTGTCTTAAACCAATTTAATCATTAGACCAGCCAAAGAACCTAGAATGGAAGAGGAAAAATTTTTCTGCCCTTCACTATACTCCATTTCTCCATCTTTCCTGCCTCTGGACCCAGGCAATTATGTGTAAATGGGGAGGATTGGGCTATTGGTTCCATGAACACTCTCAGGGACTATGTTGGCTTCATGTTAAATATAAAACTCATGGGAAAAATCCAAGTAACTGGTTTAAATCATAGGATATTTATTATTACCAACAAGTCTAAAGGAATGTACAAAGGCTGGTTTAATGCCTCCACAACATCATCAAAAATCTAAGCTCTTTCCTTCTTTACCATTCTGCCCTCCTTGGCATGTTGGCCTTCACCATTCAGCTTACTGTCTTAAGGTGGCTGCTGCAGTTCCAAATTGACATTTCTCTACCACTGCCTACAAAGGGAGGCAGGAAGAAGACAAAATAAAGGAGCTCTCAATGACTTTGTATGTCTCTTCTTTTTTTGAGGAAAGATTATTTTTCTAAGAAGCCCCCAAGAAGACTTTCCCATTAATCTTATTGCCCAAAGCTGTGTCACTGACCACCTCTAGCCACAAGAGAGTGGCAAGAAATGATCTGGTATTTTAACTTCAATCCTGGGAGAAAGATGAAGGAGAAGAATGGTTTGTTGATTCTACCAAATTGTCCAAAATAACTTCAGTCTCAGATTGGCATTGTGATATGAACACTTGTAGGTGAGAATTCCTGACTGACATTCAGGCTAATTGGACCACAAATAAAGTAGAGTTGGGCAATATCCAGATCATTTATTATCCACAGAGTTGGTTGTGTGAAGTTCAGAATCCAGAATCTAAATTATAGTACTTATTAATGTGGCATTTTCTCAGTATTACGGTGACATAAAAGCTAAAAATAAATAAGGTTGACCCATTTGCAAAATAAGATCTATAAGTAAAAGATTATTTGACAAGAACAGAAAATTTACAAGTGTTATTATTTTTAAAAAGACAAAAATTGATGACTTGTGAAGAAAACAGCTTGTTCATAAATAACTTTCTGTGAAGGCCTCCCTGTATATGCAAGTCAGTCTACTGGAATTCTAGGTTATTCTCTCTGGTTGTACAAGCAGAAGTGAGCACTGGAAATAACCTATTCTCTAATACAATCTGTACAGCTTGGAGCAAAAGAAGCTTACTGCTGCAAAGTGATGGATGGCCTAGTTTCTCCAGACATTTCCTCTAGGTTCCAGGTAACACAGTAGAGCAGGATCTACTTGACTCATTTTCTCCTCAGTTCTCTGATCATAGCTTTGCTTTCCTACCTCCCCAGCCAAGCTACACCACACACACACACACACACACACACACACACACACACACTTCCATTCCACGATGTTTCTTTTTAAATTATTCTTTCTTGTTTTGTACCACCTTTCCTCCATTGCCTCTTAGGAAACTTACATACTGTCTGCCATCTTTTTTTCTTTCCAGTTTTTTTGAAGGCATAGCAACATATACAAGGTAAATATATATATATATATATATATATGAATAGAACAGCTACAATATTAAGTACTTGAGATCAAATTGAAGGCCACAGTGGGGCCTGTCCCTGTCCATTAGGGAAGGGAAAATTGTCCATAAGGGTGCATATGGGGAATCAGGGTTACGTTATAGACCTGGAAGAAGATCAAAAACTATCTGTCGCAGGCTTAGTCATCTAAGAGCAGAGCCAGTGAGGAGCAGAGCATGCACCTCTAGTGCATAACCAGCAGCCCCACCCGCAGATGCCTGTTAATGGGAGGGGTCCTAGGGAAGGGGCCATCAGGTCTGTTACCAGGACTTAAGTTGAGACAAGCTCTGTGCATTGCAAAGAGCAAAGCCATGGACCCTGGAACAAAGTGGGTGTCTTGGCAAGGAAAAGCCTTTCAAGTGAGAAACTGAGGGGGAAAAAGGGGGACTTGGCATGGTGCCACCATTTCCTCCTCTTGGGTCTCAGTGCCTTTCACAGATCTTCCACCAGCACCATGTTGGGACAGAGCATCCAGAGGTTCACACACAGGAGACACTATGAGGAGGGCCTAGGGAAGAATTTGCCATTTTCAGTGAAAAACAAGTGGCAGCTATTAATTATGATGACTGTGTACTTTGGATCTGGATTTGCTGCATCCTTTTTTATAGTAAAACACCAACTACTTAAGAAATAAGGATATGTTAGTTAATCCATGAGATAGATAAGAAGAAAAGCACTTTAAGACACGCAATTTCTTTGAAAAATGGATCAAACTCTTGAATTTAATGTACTTGTTATGTTTGTAAATAAACTTATGGCATGACTGAAAAAAAATGGGAAATTGAATTAAATGTTTGATACAGAGAAGAAAGAGAACAAAAGACAAAGACTACAATAAAACAATGTTTCTCAGCTCAAATATCCTTGAGTTCTTATGCTTTATCTCAAAAATTCATGACACGATAAGTCTATTCCAAAATATACCTTTGTGTATTTCAATATAAAAATATTTTAAATACTGCAACATCTAGAAAATTAACGTATCATGTGTAGCCTTGGTTGTCAGCATACTCTGTGGGACACAGCTGAGTGCCCCACACCATATGCTGTCCCAGAAGTCTCAGCAGTATTGAACCTAATAGCCCACATCTGTACTCTATGCACTAACATACCCCATTTTATCTGCCCTTCCCTATCTCACTTCCCCACTCCACTGCAAGTATTTGTTGAGATCACCCCCAATACACTATGAACCCTCAAATTTTTATTTCATAGTCTGCTTCTGGGGGGAACCTGATCTACATCTAGTACCTAATGTGGTGCCTGGAAGGTAGCAGGTACTTCTTAAGTGGTCAAAAGAGGAATGATGATTTCCAAATTTCTCCAGGTGAAACTGCTTGACTGGAGTCTTGCAGCTTTAACCCCAAACTTCCAGCCCAGCAGAGTCTTCTGAACTTTACATTTTTGTATTAGAGAAGGATGACAACAGAGGTATTATCAGTAGGATTCTCCAGAGGAACAGAACTAATAAGAGATAGAGATAGAGATAGATTTATTTTAAGAAATTGACTCACATGGTTGTGGGAACTAGAAAATGTGAAATCTATAGGGCAGGTCGTCAAGCTGAAAATTTAGCTAAGAGTTGATGTCTTGAGTCCAAAATCCACAGGGCAGCACGCTAGAGACTCAGGCTTTCTAAGTGACAGTCTTGAAGCAGAATTCCTTCTTTTCCAGGAAATCTCAATTTTTGCTCTTAAGGTCTTCAACTGACTGAATGAGGCCCACGTTATGGAGGGCAATCTGCTTTACTTAAAGTCAACTGATTGTAGATGCTAACCATATCTATCCACCAAAAACATTCACAGCAATATCTAGATTAGTGTTTGACCAAACAACTGGGCACTGTAGTCCAGTCAGGTTAACATTACCTGGTTAAATTTTTTTTTAAGATTTTTTTTTTTATTTATTCTTTCGAGACACAGAGATACAGAGAGAGAGAGAGAGCATGAGCAGGGGGAGAGGCAGAGGGAGGAGGAGAAGCAGGCTCCCCACGAGCAGGGAGCCTGATGCAGGGCTCGATCCCAGGACGCTGGGATCATGACCTGAGCCGAAGGCAAATGCTTAACCATCTGAGCCACCCAGGCGCCCCTTACCTGGTTAAATTTAACCAACACAAGAGGTACCTATCTTCTTAATATAGTCCTTTAAAAGCCTTTGTCCTGGGGTGCCTGGGTGGCTCAGTCGGTTAAGTGGCTGCCTTTGGCTCAGGTCATGATCTCAGGGTCCTGGGATCAAGCCCTGCATAGGGCTCCCTGCTCGGCGAGGAGCCTGCTTCTCCCTCTCCCTATGCTGCTTCCCCTACTTGTGCTCTCTCTCTGTCAAATAAATAAATAAAATCTTTAAAAAAAAATAAATAATAAAAGCCCTTGTCCGAGTCATACAAGCATCCACAGAACCCTATTCTACTTTGACCTCCTCATTGTCTCCCTAATATCCTCTCTCTACCACACTTCAATTTTGATTTTCTGTTTTATGGAGAACTTTGGCCCATTACATTGCTGCCTTATTCTTCTGTTCCTCATCTGTCCCTGCTGAATTGGACTCCACTCTTGGGCACTGGCCTCTTGAGCTGGTCAGAGCCCCTAGCAGAGTACCACTTGGCTGTCATCTGGGTCCAGAGTGGTCCATTCTGGTGGATCCCAGATGTGATATTTTCCAAAGTCCTAATACAATACAAAGTTTAATTCGTAGAACTAAACATGAAATATGTCAAATAGCACTTGTGTTAAGGGAAAAGGGAAGTGGCAAAATCAAACTTCAGCCCCAAGGAGGAAGGGAGGAGAGGCTGTGATTCACTACCAGTATTTTAGTCAGATCTCTTGTGTGTGTGTGAGTGTGTGTGTGTGTGTGTGTGTGTGTGTGTGTGACTTAATATCTAAGCACACTGGAAACATTTTAAAAGAATATCTTTGACACATTACATCAGATAAATGTTTCCATCTCAAATGACTCATGTGCTGGAACAACTTCACTTGACAATACAAATAAAGCGTATAGGAAATGTGGATGGTTAAAGAGCACATTTTAAGGTATTCAATTTATGAGTAAAGATGTAAAAGTTTCTAAAATTTTAAGAATTACTTTTTATATTCCTGCAACACAGACTGTCAGAATTAGAACAAACCTGGAAAGTCAAAAATTTTAATTCCTTTTGACAGAGTGAAATTTGTACTTTACAAGACTAAAATTAAGAAAATTGCTTCACATTACAAAACAAGATAGATTGTTAGTTGAAGTCTGTTACCAGGACTGCTGTGATTTGTGATGCTGTGTTGTGATGTTGTGTTGTGATAATTTATCAGTATTAAAAGAGAGGATTTCTGAAAACTTCTGAAGTTGTCATTTTTATCACTAGTTTCACTAGTTGGGCTTATAAGGCAATAGTGGGACCTAAACATTTTCAAGGCAAAAATTACCCTCATTTATCCCAGTTTCCCAGTTTAGTGAAACTGGGAGGCAAAGTTCCAAGTTCACACTCAAATTATCTAATAACTCAACTCATGCTTTCTCATGATTCCAGAATGTTTATTTTGGGTGTTTATGATTTGTTGCTGCCATTCTTTTCTATATTTCTTCCTTCCTTTCTTCCTTCATTTCTCTCTCTCTCTCCTTCTCTCTCCATCTTCTCCAGAGCTGCAGAGATTCAACATGGAGGGAAAAAATATTATTTCATTTAACCCTTATAACATTTCATAAGATGGGGGTTATTTTCTCTGAGTTTTACAGATTAAGAAAATGAAACTTAAAAAAAATAAAAAATAAGACTTGAATGTTAGATAACTTGTCATAATTCCCAATAAAGTTCATAATAACAGAGCTTGGATTTGAACCCAGTTTCTTTGACATCACATTGCCTCTCTGGGATAAATGAGGGTAATTTTTGCCTCAAAAATGTTTAGGTCCCACTATTGCCTTATAAGCCCAACTAGTGAAACCAGTGATAAAAATGACAACTTCAGAAGTTTTCAGAAATCCTCTCTTTTAATACTGATAAATTTAAATTTGAGAACTTCTATTGACTAAAGAATTTACAAAGTTTAAAAGGGGATAATATTTCCTTTTATTCACTGTGCATTTCTGCACATCTCTGTAAGAAGTTCCTATGAACATCTTCCAGTATCTTCCTCTACATTATTAATTTCTAGGCATTAGGAGAATAATAAGATTTTATTAAGTCTTAGAGATGCAATCTTGAAAATGTAAGAAACATGATTAATAAGAAAAAGGAATGTGGGACTCTGCAGCTAAATAACACTATTTTGATCTGTTCTTCTTGAAAATGTATAATGTTTTTCTAATAATAAACGGAGGGACCTACGGGTCAGTTTGCTATTCTTCACTTCAAAGATAATAATAATATTCAGGGAATTATTAGTTTTGTATCTGAGAGTAATTACTCCTTCAAGCTATTGCTTGATTTGAATAGATTTTATTAGACTTTGAAGTTTGTTGGCATCTACCTTAGAGACTATTGTTTCACTAGAAAGAGTTTTGTTAGCTCAATACTTTCCTTTAGTAACTAAATGACCTGATCACAGAGACTGGGATATTGTT
Organism: Neomonachus schauinslandi; assembly: GCF_002201575.2. Lineage (NCBI taxonomy): Eukaryota > Metazoa > Chordata > Mammalia > Carnivora > Phocidae > Neomonachus > Neomonachus schauinslandi. The sequence goes on from NC_058404.1 coordinate 182,476,564, forward strand.
GTTGGTTTGTTTTTGTTTTTTTTTTAAGATTTATTTATTTATTTTGGGGGGAGGGCAGGAGAGAGAGAATTTCAAGCATTCTCCCCGCTGAGTGCAGAGCCCAACGTGGGGCTCAATCTCACGACCCTGAGATCATGACCTGAGACGAAATAAAGAGTTGGACACTTAACTGACTGAGCCACCCAGGTGCCCCGAGACTGGGATATTGTTAAGTTTTAAAAAATTATTTGAAGGAATCTGATTTAAATTTAAATGAGACTCATCCTTAGGCTCTTCTGAGAAGAGAGAATTCATGCACAAGAATGTATTTGTCATGAGCTTGGGGGTCTAAGTCCCTTGGTTCTTGGGTTTAGATACTAAGATCTACTTACGAGCTGTGTGATCTTGGGTACATTTCCAAGACTCTTTATTCTTTGGTTTTCTCATCTAAAAAATGGGGATAATACTGCTTCCTACTTCATAAGGTCAATATGAGAATAAAAAGAGTCACTGGGTATCACGTCCTTCAAAGATGCCTGGTCCCTGGTAGGTCTGAGAGAATTTTTATCCAGAACTTCTCAAACTTTGATAGTTATTAGAATCTCATAAGGAACTTGGTAAAAATAAAAAGCCTTATCCTCTCTCAGTGAGTCTGGGCCTTCATGTTCATTATTGGCTTCTAGGTGATGATACACATCAAAGACTAAGAACCACCAGTTTAGACAATAATAATAAGGGTTTGTTCATCTTCTACATATGCCAGGCATTGTGCTCAATCTAAAGACACAAAGAAGAATGCATCAATCCAGGTTCAGTTGCAAAAACCAGACACTGCTAGCTTTCTTAAGCAGAAAGAGATTTTATACAGATCATTAAATACTTACGACATAGCAGGAAAGACTTGAGGAGCTACTTCTAGACCAGGGTTCCCAAAATGACTCTCAGAACATTGTCAAGGTGGCTGTTACCTCTGTCACAGTCAGGGGTGGAAGAGTCAGATGATACCATTCAGGGGTGTCTGGGTGGCTCAGTTGGTTAAGCGTCCGACTTTTGATTTTGGCTTATGTCATGACCTCAGGGTTATGAGATCAAGCCCTGTGTCAGACTCCATACACAGTGTGGAGCCTGCTTAAGATCTTAAGATTCTTCCTCTCCCTCGAAGAAAGAAGAAGAAGGAGGAGGAGGAGGAGGAGGAGGAGGAGGAGAAGGAGAAGAAGAAGGGGAAGAAGATCATCCAGTTCAGGAACTGTTGAGTTTGAGGATACGCTGCCTTAGCTGCCAGCTGACAATCAAGAGTCTACCTTGATCACCACAATAACTGCCTCACAACCTCCTTCAAACCAGGACTGGACACTACCATGCTGCTACTGAGCAGCCCAGCACTTTATGACTGTGCCTGTCCCAGCAACACCCACAGCAGCCTGAAGATGGCCCTGCCTCACTTCCACCTTCCAAATTTCCCTTGAGAACATCTAATCAGTGAAACCAATTTACATTTGAGACTGGAGGAGAATATTTTAAGCTCTCTAACCTCTACAGTATAGGAAGACACACTGGAAGGAAGTTGGAAGGGATGCTGAATGCCAATCTTCCAATTCCATCATAGACAAATGTATTAGTTGGCTAAAGCTGCCATAACAAGATACCAAAATACCAGACTGGGTAACTTAGATAACAGAAGTCTATTTTGCATGGTTCTGGAGGCTAGAAGTCCAAGATCAAGGTGTTGACATGTTTGGTTGCTCCTTAGGGCTCTCTCCTTGGCTTCCAGATGGCTCCTTCTCCCTGTGTCCTCACCTTTCATCTGTGACTATGCATCTCTGGTATCTCTTCCTCTTCTTTTTTTTTTTTAAAGATTTTATTTATTTATTTGAGAGAGAGAATGAGAGAGAGCATGAGAGGGAAGAGGGTCAGAGGGAGAAGCAGACTCCCCGCTGAGCAGGGAGCCCGATGCAGGACTCGATCCAGGGACTCCAGGATCATGACCTGAGCCGAAGGCAGTCGCTTAACCAACTGAGCCACCCAGGCGCCCTCTCTTCCTCTCCTTATAAGAACACCAGACCTATTGGATTTAGGGCCTCACCTTTATGACTTCATTTAGTCTTAATTACTTCGTTAGAGGGCCTATTTCCAAATACAGTCACACTAGGAGTTAGGGCTCCAAATTATGAATTAGGGAGGAGAGGACACAACTCAGTCCATAACAGTAACTTAGACAAGCCTGTTCCCTGGACGAATTTCCTCTAAGAGAAAAGGTTATGAACACAACTGCAGGTGTTAAGAGCCATAACATAAGTAGGTAGAGATTATGGTCAAAATACAGCACGAGATGGAGGTGAGCCTTTGATGACAGGTTGCATGTGCCCGTATAGAGCTTATAACTGGAATCCTTATCCATATTAATTCTCCTTTTCCATTCCAGAGGTAGAGTTCTAGTGCAAACTCCAATGCCCAACAATAATGGGAAAAGATGGTACAAAATGTTGCCTATAGGAGATTGCTGACATTCTGTACAAATCTCCACTCCTTTGACTTCAGGAACAACCTGGTGGCTGATGGGCTACAGGGAGGAAGGTAAGACAGTTTTGCTCATTAGTACCCTGTTGATTGATTTAAAATACAAAATAAAAGGTGACAGTTTTGAACATTCACTAAGAAGCAGGTTCAGTGCTAAGACCTTTACATGTTTATTTCCTTTAAGCCTCATTTCAAAATCATCTAGACTTTCCAGGATTTGAATCTGGGCTGTCTCCAATGACTGGTTTCTTATTTATGGTGTCAAGAACCTGGATCCCTTGCCTTTCTGATTCATCCACGGTTCTAATCCTTGAGGATCACCGCAGGGAGCATACCAACCCTGCAGTTCAAACCTTCCACCTAATACTTTATCTTTTTGCCAAATTTATTTCTGATTTTTAATCTTTTAGCCTTCTTTTGAATTTTTACCCATAAAATCACTTAAATTATTTAATAATAATTACTAATCATTTCATTTTATTATTTATTTTTCAATCATCTGGCTCTGTTTTATTTAGTCTTGTTCTTTAGTCATTCCTAACTGTTCCTAATTTTTCTATTTGTCTTAGAGGAGTTTCTCCTTTGCACAGCAACTTGGAAATTAGTTTTCATTCCAAAGGAAAGAAAAAGATATAATTAAGGCCATCTGCCTTTGGTTTTTGGATACTCATTTAACAAATATTTATTCCATGTCTCTCATGTGTCAGGCTCCATCCTAGGCCCTGGAGATCCAGCAATGAAATAGATCATCAAGAAATCTGACCTTAGAATGCTCACACCCCGGGGAGGAAATAGACAAGAAAGGAAAGGATAATCACATTTTCAGAAACAAAACACTGTGATGGGTGGTGTCTGATATGTGGACTGGGTGGTCAGGGAAGGCATCTCAGAGGTGGTGACATCTGACAAGGCTGACCCAGGGTACTTAGCCATTGACATCAAATTATACTCATCATCCAAATAATTAACACACTCTTAAAGGTAATTATCACTTTTATGAAGAAGTAAAAAACAAAGGAAAGAAAGCCCAAGCTGCTAGTGGTTAGATGCTTGGTAGCTGTGAGCAGTAAATCTTCTGAAGACTGATGAAAAGCTGTGGCTAAGAACAGACCTTCCTCATTTGGTATAATCTCTTGCTCTTTTGTGTGTTTTTTCTCCATTTTCTAGGCACTAGGGATTTCTTCACTGAACTCTTAGGTGAGTGTGAATCCTTGAAACTGCAAGTTATGTGTGCCTGTTCTTTTTTATTAGTAATCAGTAGAATTCAGGGCTGAGCATTCCAGACACCCTGCCATTCTGTTGAAACATCTCACAATTTTCTAAAAGATTTATTTATTTATTTGAGAGAGAGAGAGCACAGGGGGAGTGGAAGGGCAGAGGGAGAGAGAGAATCCCAAGCAGACTCCCCACTGAGTGCAGAGCCTGATGCGGGGCTCCATCCCAGGACCCCGAGATCATGACCTGAGCCAAAATCAAGAGTCAGCTGTTCAACCGACTAAGCCACCCAGGTGCCTTACTGAGCATGTTTAAAAGACACCACAGTTAAGCCAATAGTGTGCTGGCTTCTGATTACAAAGTTGCACTGGTTTACTCCAATCCTTTCTCTTACATGATATTTTTCTTTCAGCGAATTTTTGAGAATATGAGTTGTGCATTGCACACCAACTAAACTATGTTCTTTCATTAAGCCAGTAATCATCCAAATCTGTGCCTTAAATTTCCAACTATATTCCAGGTAGAAACGAATTGTTCCTTGATGCTACTCTAGGTTTGAATTTGACTATGTCCATTACTGCAAATCTGGATGACAAAAAACTCAGGCTAGAGAGTATGATACTAAGCAAAATAAGTCAGTCAGAGAAAGACAAATACCATATGATTTCACTCATATGTGGATTTTAAAAGAAATAAAACAAATGAACATGTTGCGGGGGGTGGGTAGGGGAAGAGAGGAAAACCAAGGAAACAGACTTAACTATATAGAACAAACTGATGGTCACCAGAGGGTAGGTGGGTGGGGAATGGGTGAAATAGGTGATGGAGATTAAGGAGGGCACTTGTGATGAGCACTGGTGTTGTGTGGAAGTGTTGAATCACTGTATTGTACACCTGAAACCAGTATTACCCTGTATGTTAATTAACTGGAATTTAAATTAAAAGTTTGGGGAGAAAAAAAAACAAAGCCTCAGACAGTCATTTAATACTTGTAAACAGCTATATGCTTGTCATTAGGTAGCCAAAATACCCAGACAATTGACTGTTGGGTTTTGTTTTTTGTGTTTTGTCTTTTCCAATATTCCTCCAGATGATTCAGTGTAGATGCAGCCAAGGAAATCTTTGAATCATAAATGCCCAATTTTCATGGCAGATTACAAATTTCTACAACCAGCATGACTCATCAGTTTTTTTCTCAGAAAGAACAGTTCCTCCAAGGACCAGGATTTTGGTTTCTCAGTCAATTTTCCCAGAAATTCTTTGATGCTAATCTTGAATGTAACCTTTGCTCTTTAAGATGACCTTCTGAATTTTAAGCACAAAATGGAAATACTTAATGAGGAAAACATAAAACAAACAGCCAATTCAGATCCTATTGACTTTATCACTCAGTTATACATTTTCCTTCCTTGTAAGGCCAGGCAAAACAAAAGAGAACTGAATGGAAAAATCAAACTCTTCGAGGTTCACACATCATCTGTGAATATTTCCTGTGATCTCAGGAAGCCTGGGAGAAGAATAACTTGGTCTCTCCTCTCCTCTTCCAGAATTTGATTTACAACAAAGGAATCATACCAGTCAATATTCTCTAGGTTTGAAGTATATGGGATATGTGTCTTTCTGGAACCACGAGAGACTTCTGGGCTTGTAAAATCATGCCATGTGGTATGGTGGACAGAGACCTGGACACGGATTCAGGGGATTTAGGCTCTCAATCTGGTTCTGCTACAAATTAGGTGTGTGGCTCTTTGGGTCTTAGTGTCTCATCTGAAAACACGATGTGGCTAACCAACAAGATGTTTAAAGATTTTCTATCAAAATCTATGACGATGTAAAGCTAACAAGGAATCCAGTGGCTCAACAATATTGTATTTTAAGGAAGGACATCTTTGGTAATATGATGAAAGACTCCGGTATTAAAAAGAATCTATTGGGGCACTTGGGTGGCTCCGTCGTTAAGTGCCTGTCTTTGGCTCAGGTCATGGTCCTGGGGTCCTGGGATCGAGCCCCGCATAGGGCTCCCTGCTCCATGGGAAGCCTGCTTCTCCCTCTCCCACTCCCCCTGCTTGTGTTCCCTCTCTCGCTGTGTCTATCTCTATCAAATAAATAAATAAAAATATTTTAAAAAAAGAATCTATTGACTTTTCTAGTATTCTATTATATATTAAATTTCATGAATATACAATTAGAAAAGTTTAATGCAAGTAATAATGATTAATCTAGGGACAAAAGGTAATGATTATAGCAGATCAAAACAACACATCAATAGGCACTGGAATAGTAACATCTCCTACTGCTCAAATATGGTTGAGTTAGATCTATGAACATCAACAAAAACAACAAACCCCAACATCCTGTGCCTGGCCAGTGTCTAAATAACAATAACACACTTCAAGATACTTTCCTGATCAATTCAAAGTTTAGTCCTCGTATTATCAGCTTCCTTGTTTATTAAAGCATTTGGATTTAGACTTCCTTGCCTGCAGTTTTCTTATCTATAAGATAAGAGGTTTGGCCAAAATAACTCGAAGATTCTTTCAATCTCTAAAACATTGAGAGTCTATATTTTGGGGCAGTTTGAAAAGCTGGGCTTTAATAAATTAAATTCAACTAATCTAAGAAATGTATGCTATCAGATATATAGACTTGGGGAGAGGCATACCTTGCCAGAGAGCAAAATGATTTCCTAAATAGTTTCATTGCAGAAATATCAAAAAGGACACTGCAAGTCCTATGCCCTCCCTTCCCCCAGAAAACCTCTCTTGCTGCCTGATTTATAAAATTACAGATTCATCTAAGACCTTATCTTCTGGTAAAATACAAATGCCTCTGGAAAGGTCACGCATTAAACACTATCAGTCATTTTTACCTTTGTTTGAATGATTTTTTTTTTTTCCAATTTGACCCTGCCTTGTTCCATAAACGATTTGAAGCTGCTTACTGGAATGAGTTGATCAGATTTGATGAAAGTCCATGGGGACCAGGAGAGAATGCAAGAAGGAGGGTGCTACCAACAAGAAAAGCTTTATGTAAATTGTAAATTGCAAAGTGTTGTAAAAATATTAGAGATTGTCAATAATAAAGGGAGGGCTGGATGGCTAAAGATAAACCTTGTTCATTTCCCAATGATTCAGTCTACTATTTCAACAGGTCAAATTATTCTTCATTCTTCTTATGGGGTTTAATGCTCTTTGTCTAATTCTTTGGACAGTCTGTTAGAAAAAGAAATACATTCATAATTTGCTCTTTACCTTGCTCATGTTGCTTTCCCATTTCCTGAATGGCATAAAATTCTGTTAGCCACTGTGCTGTCTGAGAGCACTATTTGCACAGTCTCATGATCTATTTCCTGGAAATGCAAAGATCCTTTCTCTGTCCTTGCATAAATAGGTGTCTATTAAGCTCAGGAAGGAAAAAATGACTAATTTTAAATGGCTCTCTCAAGGTTGTCAGAGCTGATTATAGCAAAATGAATAGTTCTAGCATAAGACAGCAAAGAAAAGCCATAGCCCATCTTCAGAAGTACAAATTTTAACCAAACACAAAAAAATTCATGTCATTTCCACATTATACTGTACAGATTATATTTTGTTTAGGTCACAAAGATAACAGAGCTTTGAAAAAAAGAAAGCTTTGGGGCGCCTGGGTGGCTCAGTCGTTAAGCGTCTGCCTTCGGCTCAGGTCATGATCTCCAGGTCCTGGGATCGAGCCCCGCATCAGGCTCCCTGCTCAGTGGGGAGTGTGCTTCTCCCTCTCCCTCTGCCTCTACTGCTCCTACTCTCCTTCTCCCCCTGCCCCCACTGCTCCTACTCTCTCTCTCTCTCTGTATCTCTCTGCCTCAAATGAATTAAAAAAAAAATTCTTAAAAAAAAAGAGAAAAAGAAAGCTTTAAACCCTGAGAATTAGGCTGAAAATAACTTACCTTCCTGGGAAATACCAGCCCATGAAGGAGACCTACTACAGGGTCAGAGAGCCAAGAAAGAGAAGCAGACCTTTTGAGTTAGCCTTTCTAACCCTGCTGGTAGAATCTAATCTTGAACAAATAATTTAAATATTTTACTAAGAAACTCTTTTACCATTATATAACTATTGGCCTGAATTAGCAGTTTCCAGAATAGGATTAGTGAATCAATATTAGAAGCTCTACTTATATGCATTTGTCTTGTGAAAATAAAGTTACGCTTCAGTGTGATTTAGTAAGGAGATTGCCCACCCTTATTCCACATCGCCTGTGGCCATGTTGCACACTCAGGGTGGGAGGTGCACAGGGGGAAAGGTTTCAGAGGGACTGACCATAGTGATCTCAGGCTATTCCACTTTTCAATAGTTTGGAACACATAAATTTGAGCTGTGGGAAGTGGATTTACAGATTGTGTGCTCATGTTTCAATGAAATCAACCCTTAGAAAATGGGCCACCAACAACAAAGCAACAACAAAAGATACCTGCAAATAAACCGTAAAGGCAAAGCTGTTATTTTGTGACTACTCATACAAGCCCTTTGTCAATCACGTGTCATTGCAACCTATTGTAAAAAACAATGATAGGACTAGAAGTTGGCACTATTCCTTGCAAATATTAATAAGTCTATTTGAAATATAGGTTTATATCCACTCTCATAAGCAAGGACCCCCCCTTGAATGTATCTCGTGGTTTGGATATTAGTTATTGATAGCCTGGTGGCAGCACAATTTAAAAGGACCCTTAAAAATCAAGCAGGCAAGGAGGATTCTGGGAAGATGGCAGAATAGAAGGCATTAGGAATCTGTCTCCGCACTCAGACAACAATTATACTGGCAGAATCTGTCTGATGTAGCTATTCTGAAATTATGGAGTCAGTTGAAGACTTGCAACTTCCAGGGGAAAACTTGCGTGGTAAACTTTGGTCAATCTTAGCTTTTAGCTCAGTAACAGCTACTTATCCACTCTGGGGGCACACAGCTGTGCGCTTCTTCCTGGAACTGCTTGCAGGCTGCTTGTGGGAGCCAGGGCAATAAAAATCATGTCCTCCACATACTGGGGCTATGTATTTGAATTGCTGATTGCTGCTTCTGATCCCATAAGTGTGGTCACAAAGGTGGGCAGTCCTGTTCTTGCACCTCCTTCTGTTGTTATAAGCCCCTCCTCATCCAGCTGAAGTCACTTCGCCGGGGGTTTAAAGGACCAGAGTCTTTGTTTTCTCCCTTCGTTTTTCTCCTTTTTCCTCCTTTTGGGGTCAGACATTAAAAACTAGGACACTCAGGGGCGCCTAGGTGGCTCAGTCGTTAAGTGTCTGCCTTTGGCTCAGGTCATGAGCTCAGGGTCCTGTGATGGAGCCCCACATTGGGCTCCCTACTCAGTGAGGAGTCTGCTTCTCCCTCTCCCTGGCCCCTCCACCCCAATGGTGTTCTCTCTAGCTATCTCTTTCTCTCTCAAATAAATAAATAAATAAAATCTTAAAAAAAAAAAAAAACCTAGGACATTCAAAAGCAACCACATATATAGGAGAAATTGGAAAGTCACCACACATGCCTAGGAAAAGGCTTAATCTCAGAAAAGACCTAACGATACCTTAAGTTTACAGCTCAGGCTGATCCTTGGCCCAGAAATAGCCCACAGCAATCAAAACAAAGCCAAACAGAACAAAACCCAGCAAAACCTAACAAAGGGGAACAATCTGATTTCATTTGACTCAAATGTTCAGTTTTCAACAAGAAAATCACAAGGCATATGAAAATATAGGAAAATATGACCCACTCAAAGGGAAAATTAACCAAACACTGTCTCCAAGAAAGACCTGACAGATGTATTAGACAGAGACTTGAAAACAACTATCTTAAAGATGTTCAAAGACAAAAGAAAGATCTGAAGAAAATCAAGAAAACGATGTATGAACAAAATGTAAATATCAATAAAGAGAAAACTAGATAGATAGATAGATAGATAGATAGATGATAGATAGATAGATGGATAGATAAATTCTGGAGCTGTAAAGTAAAATAACTAAAATAAAGAATACACTAGAAGAATACAAAGGCAGCTTTGAGGAAGCAGAAGAAAGAAACAGCCAACTTGAAGATAGGAAATTAGAAAGACAGAAAGATTTTAGAGAGAAAAAGATAGAAGGAAAGATAGAAAAAAGATTTTAGAAAAGTAAACAAAACCTAAGAGACTTGTGGGACACCATCAAGGAGAAAAGGAAAGGGAAAGAGGAAGAGAGAATATTTTCAGAAACAAAGGGCCCAAACTCCCCAAATTTAATGAAAATCACGATTATAAACAATCAAGATACTCAACAAACTTCAAGGAGGATAAACGCAAAAAGACCCCCACTGAAATGCACAGTAATCAAACAGTTGAAAGACAACAAATCTTTAAAGCAGCAAGAAACAAGTATCATCACATACAAAGGATCCTCAATAATATTATCAGCAGACTTCTCATCAGAAACTTAGGAAGCCAGAAGACAGTGGGTGGATATATTTAAAGTGCTAAAACAAACAACAAAAAGCCAAAAAACCTGTCCACCTGTATCTGGCAAAATTGTCTTCAAAAGTGAAGGAGAACTCAAGACATTCCCAGATAAACAAGCTGAGGGAGTTCATTACTTCTAGGCCTTCCCTGCAAGAAATGCTAAAGAGAGTTTTGCGGGTTGAAAGGAAAGGACACTAGACAGCAACTGGAAGTTGCATAAAGAAATAAAGGTCACAGTAAAAATAAATACATGGGCAATTATAAAAACTAGTATTATTATAACTTTGGTTTGTAACTCCACATTTTGTTCTCTACATAACTTAAGAGTTTAATTCATTTAAAAACAAAACAATTATTACTTTATGTTTTTGGAAACACAATGTATAAAGATGTAGTTTTGTGACATCAACAACCAAAAGCATTAGGAAGGGAACTGTAAAGGAGCAGAGTTTTGTATGTTATTGAAGTTTAGCTGGCATAAAGTCAAAGTAGAGTGCTATAACTTTAGACTATTAAGTGATATGCCCATGGTAACCACAAAGAAAACAGCTATAGAATATACACAATAGGAAATGAGAAGGGAATTAAACATTTCATTACAAAAAATCAACTAAACACAGAACGTCAATAAACACAATAATGCGGGAAATGAACAAAAAAGAGCTATAAGGCACATAGAAAACAAACAGTAAAATAACAGAATTAAGTAACTCATCAGTAATTAATTTTAATGTAAATGGATTAAATTCTCTAATCAAAAGACAAAGATTGGTAGTGTGGATTAAAAAAAATCATCGAATTATATGCTGTCTACAAAAGACTCTCTATTTTTTTGTAGTTCTTTTTTTCCCCAAGTTTTTATTAAATTCCAGCTAGTTAACATACAGTGCAATGTTAGTTTCAGGTGTAGAATTTAGTGATTCATCACTTATATACAACACTGGTGCTCTTCAAAAGTTCCCTCATCTATTTAACCCATCTCGCCCACCAACCTCCCCTCCAGTAACTATCAGTTTGTTCTGTATAGTTAAGAGTCTGTGTCTTGGTTTGCCTCTCTTTTTCCCCCCTTGTTCATTTGTTTTGTTTCTGAAATTCCACATATGAGTAAAATCATATGGTATTTGTCTTTCTCTGACTGACTTATTTGGCTTAGCATAATACTATCTAGCTCCATCCATGTCATTGTAAATGGCAAGATTTCATTCTTTTTTATGGCTGAGTAACATTCCATTGTATACATACATACCACATCTTCTTTGTCCATTCATAAGTCAATAGACATTTGGGCTCTTTCCATGATTTGACTATTGTTGGTAATGCTGCTGTGAACATTGAGGTGTATATGTATCCCTTTGAATCAATATTTTTGAATACTTGGATAAATATCTAGGAGTACAATTGCTGGATTGTAGGGTAGTTCTATTTTTAACTTCTTGAGGAACCTCCATACTGTTTTCCAGAGTGGCTACACCAGTTTGCACTCTCACCAACAGTGTAAGAGGGTTCCCCATTTCCCCACATTCTTGCCAACATCTGTTGTTTCCTGTGTTGTTAATTTTAGCCATTCTGACTGGTGTGAGGTGATATCTCATTGTAGTTTCTATTTGTATTTCCCTGATAATGAATGATGTTGAACATCTTTTCATGGATCTGTTAGCCGTCTGTATGTCTTCTTTGGAAAAATGAAGAGATTCGCTTTAGATCTAAAGACACAAACAGGTGGAAACTGAAAAGATTGAGGGGTGCCTGTGTGGCTGTCAGTCAAGCATCCGACTCTTGATTTCAGCTTATGTTTGCTGATCTCAGGTTTGTGAGATCAAACCCTGTGGCGGACTCTGTGCTCAGCAGGGAGTCTGCTTGAGATTCTCTCCCCCTGTCACTCCCCCTGATCATGTTCTCTCTCTCTCTCTCTGAAACTGAAAAGATTGAAAAAGAAATTCTATGCAAACAAAAATCAAAAGAGAACAGGGGTGGCTATAATAAGGTCAGACAAACTAGACTTCAAGTCAGAAGAGGTTATAAGAGACAAAGAATGACATTATGTATTAGTAAAAGGTTTAATACAGCAAGAAGGTATGACAACTATAAACATTTACACACTTAATAACAGACCGTCAAAATATATGAAGCAAAAACTAACAGAATTGAAAGAAGAAATAGATAATTCTACAGTGTTAGAGACTTCAATACCTCAATCCCAATAATGGATTGAACAACCAGACAGAAGAAAAGTAAGGGTATAGAGGACTTGAACAACACAATAAACCATCTAACTCTAACAGACATATACAGGATATTATACCCATCAACAACAGAATACCCATTCTTTTCAAGTGCACATGGGACGTTTTCCAGGATAGATCATATATTAAGCAACAAATAAAGTCTCAAAAGATTTAAAAAGATAGATATACAAGATATATTCTCTGACCACAACAGGATGAAGTTAGAAATCAATTAACAGAAGAAAAATAGAAATTCAGGAATTTGTCAAAATTAAACAACATACTCTTAAAACAACCAATGGATCCAAGAAGAAATCACAAGGGAAGTTAGAAAATACTTAGAGGTGAATGAAAATGAAAACACAATATACCAAAACTTATGGGACATAAAGAAAGCATTGCTGGGGGTGGGGAGAGGTATTTATGGTTCTAGACACTTACATTAAAAAAGGAGAAAGATCTCAAAATCAACAACTGAATGAGAAAAAAAGAACAAACTAAACAAAGGCTAAAATGGAAGGAAATAAAAATTAGGGGAGAAGTAAACAAAATAGCGAACAACAATATAGAAAATCAATTAAGCAAAAAGTTGGTTTTTTGGGAAAAAAACAACAAAATTGACAAACCTTTAGCTAGATGAACTAAAAAAAATGAAGAGAGAATATTTAATTACTAAAATTGGAAAGAAAGCGAGACACTACTACTGATTCTACAGAAATGAAAAAGGAAACTGGAATCCTTGTGCATTTTTGGTAGAAATGTAAAATGATATAGCTACTGTGTAAAACAGTACGGCAGTTCCTCAAAAAGTTAAAAATCGAATTACCATATGATCCAGTAATTTTACTTCTGGGTAATTCTATTTCTGGGTATATACCCTAAAGAATTGAAAGCAGAGTCTTGAAGAGATATTTGCATACCTGTGTTCATTGCGGATTTATTCAAAATAGTTAAAACATGGAGGCAACCTAAGTCCTTTGATGGATGAATGGGGCATTCTGACATGCTACAACACAGATGAATCTTGAAGACGTTATGCTAAGTGAAATAAGCTAGGTAGAAAAAAGACAAATGTTGTTATGACTCCCCTTTTGTGAGGTCCTTGGGGTAGTCAAAATCATACAGGCAGAGAATAGAATGGTGGTTGTTGGAGACGCAAGGAGAGGGCATGGGGACTTACTATTAGCAGGTATATGTAGTGTTTAGTTTTGCAAGATGAAAAAAGTCCCAGAGATGGGTAGAAGTGAATGGTGGTGATAGTTGCACAACAATATGAATGTTTCGAACTGCACATTTAAAAATGACTGAGATGCTCAAGTTTATGTTATGTATATTTACCACCAAAAAGGATTGCTTGGAGGGTGCCTGGGTGGCTCAGTCTGTTAAGCATCTGCCTTTGGCTGAGGTCATGATCTCAGGGTCCTGGGATCAAGCCCTGCATCAAGCTCCCTGCTCAGTGGGGGGTCTGCTTCTCCATCTCCCTCTGCCCTTCCCCCTGCTCATGCTCTCTCTCTCAAATAAATGGATAAAATCTTTTTTAAAAAAGACTGCTTATTAATTCGTTTTAAAATAGCAACAACAAACCCACTGTATATTAACCTAAATATTTTCATTGAAAAGAACTGTATTTTCAGAAAAAATTAGCCAGAAAAAAGGCATTGTTTTAGATTTCTGCAAATCTCTTTGATGTCGGGCTTAATAGAAGACAGCTGAATTCTTTAATCTGCTGTGGAGTTAAATTTGTGGTGCCCTGTTATTTGTGGGTGATGAAAAAAATCCAGTGTCACACAGATAGGTAACTGGAAAAGGGAGGTGTGTTTTTATATCCTTTTCAGATATTGTGGATATTCTCCTTTGATAGAACACCAAGTCACATTAAAACAAACAAAAAAAATCAAGCAGGAAAAACATGAAAGAACCCTACTACTTTTCAGCAATATTTGAAATAATGCGGTATCAATCTAGTACTCTTCAACATTTCATTAAATTGGGTGATAAATATTTAGAATGCTCATATGAGATGTCTTAAGATGGAAACCAAACAAGCCACACACCACTAGTGGAAATAGTTGTTCTTCCTTTGGTGGTGAAAATGGCCAAAATGATACATTGAAAACAATATGGTTAAAAACAAATACATATTTATCTGTCAGAAAATACTGTTGGAAGTTATATTTTAAAAAAACACTGGGGGTGCCTGGGTGGCTCAGTCAGTTGAGCATCTGACTTTTGATTTTGGCTCAGGTCAGGATCTCAGAGTCGTGAGGTCAAGCCCCACATTAGGCTCCCCAAACAGTGAAGAGTTTGCTTGAGATTCTCTCTCTCTCTCCCTCTGTACCTCCCCAACCCCCCCTCATGCTCTCTCTCTCTCTCTCTCAAATAAATAAATAAATTGTAAAAAAAAAAAAAAACAAGAAACAACCTGCTGCAAAATTGAATCAATATCAGTACAAGTCAAGCAGTTCAGGAAGTTTGTTATTCTGTTGGAGGAAACCACAGATGTTGCAGGCATGCTTCAACTTGGCAGTTTTCAGGGTTTGGGTTTCACTAATGAACAGAAGAAGGATCTTTGTGTGTGCGTGGGAACCTCGAAGGAAGGGTGGCCAGTAGAAGAATTCAATAGGGAATGCTTTCCATTAAAAAATAATTAGAAAAAAAAAGTTTTAGCTTTGTTAAAAGCCATGTGAGTGTAACTCCTGATGGGACAAGAACTTTGATAGGAATAAATAAAGACATTCTGGGGAAAAAGTGACAAAGATAACATTCCCTGTGGTGAAGTTTGTATAATATGTTTTAGTGAGATGAGAAGTGACCACAAAAATCTTAGGAACCTGTGGTGAACTGAGTGATCCCAATTCTTCATTCCCCTGCTAGAAAAGTACATTTTAATACCCTTGACACGGATTCATGGTGGGCAGACTGTTCTTTCCACTCTTGACTTTGAGGTTACTGTGTGATTCATTCTGACCAATGGGGTATTAGAGGCTGTTGCTTGAGCCGAGGCTTAAAATGCACTAGCCAATCCCTGCTCACCTGCTATCACCACGAGAAGACCATTCCCTGCTGCCCATCAGCCTATGCTCTGTAATAAGATGCATGGGACCACCCAGAGCCAAGCTCAGTGACCCACAGCCTGAGGCAGAGTCTCCCTGGACCTGTGAGCAGGAAATAATGCTTTGCCTTAGGCCATAGGTCCTGCATTTGTTGGTCAGGGCAGCAACAGTGGACAACATGGTCCCCCAGGGACAAAGCAATTATCTTAAGGTAAAATCATTGCCAAACGTAAAGATGATACTCATTTTTTTTTTTTTTTTACAAAATTAGAAGCATTACAAATCTGCTAACCTTTCCTATGGTGAGCAGTAAATGCCACTAGAATGCTAACTAGCACATGTTTGATAGGTTTAATCTCTCTTCAAGGCAAAGGTGATTTCTAGTGATGATTTTTTTAAAAAGTCATTGTTTTTAAAAATATACGCTATGGAAGGATCAGTTTCAAAACTGGTGCTGGAAGTGTGCTGCAATATTTCAGGGGGTTGCTCCAAATGACTTGTGTTTGTTCCCTGTGAAAGCAGCCAAAGATGCACACTTGAGAAACTTGGAAACTGAATTTTCTTCTGCTTAGAAATCCTCTTTTGAGTTTAAGACCAGTGTTTTTACTGTGTGTAAGTTGTCACTCAATAAACAATATTTTTTCCCATTTCCTTTTTTTTAACTGAGGAATAATTGGCATACAACATACTAGTTTCAGGTGTATTACATGATTTGATTTTTGCATATGTTGCAAAATGATCACCCTAATGAGTCTGGTTAACATCCACCATCACACATACCCTTTCCCTCGTGATGAGAACGTTTAAGATCTACTCTCTTAGCAACTTTCACATACGCAGTATGGCATTAAGTATAGTTGCCATGCTGTACATTATTACACCCCCCATGACCTATTTAAATTTGTTTTCCAAACAGAGAACTTCAATGGCTTTTAAACACATTTGTTAAAAATAGAGACAGAACACCTTACAGTTAGTTTGCAAGAGCGAATGATTGACATGAGGGAAGATGGAAAGTTCCTAGCTAAATTTCAGTGACCACCCTTGCATAACTGATGGGTGGGAATGAAAAACAAGGATCATGATTTGGTACGCCAAGCAAATGGTACACTACTTTCAATCAGATCTACATGTCTTTGTGAGGTATCTTTTTCAGCGATAACAGACACAAAATCAAGTATCGGAATAAGCTGAAATTAGAACCAGACCTTTGAATTGCTATATTACAAAATGTTAAATCAAGATTTTCAAAAACAGTGAAGCATATTCAATCACTCTGCTGCCACTAAATATATTATTATCACTATTAATAATATATAGTAGTGGATATAAATAATTTTAAATACAAAATACTTGTGCATGAATAAACTATTTTAAACTATTTTATTTATTTATTTTTTTAAAGATTTTATTTATTTATTTGACAGAGACACAGCGAGAGAGGGAACACAAGCAGGGGGAGTGGGAGAGGGAGAGGGAGAAGCAGGCTTCCCGCCGAGCAGGGAGCCCGATGTGGGACTCGATCCCAGGACCCTGGGATCACGACCTGAGCCGAAGGCAGACGCTTAACCGACTGAGCCACCCAGGCGCCCACTATTTTATTTTTATATCCTCACTTTTAAATATCCATTTTGCATAATTTTAAAATGTATATAACAATGGCATATGTAAGCAATTTTTAAATAAATAAGCATACTTGAGTTCAAAGTAAACCCTCAAAAGTGTTTTACCCATAACAATGGCACACTCTGAAGTTTCAAGACCACTCACCTAAAAATGTCTTACGTCTGTGGGCTCACCCCTATGCACTTCTTGTCCAACATCCGTAGTTCCCCTCGGTGTCTCTTCCTTTCTCTTCAAGCACGCACACCTCCATCCTTTCTTGAAATCAAACACACAAGAGCATCCTCATTCGATCCTATAAACTCCTCTAGCTGAGATTCTATTTCTCTCCTTTTTACTGCCAAATTTCTGCCCTTAGTGGGCATTAGTGATGCCTCTGTTGCTCGAATACTTGTCACTTTCGTGCTTCTTTTGCACCTCACCACCATTCCCAGCATGCATATCACACACAGCCCTATTTGTAAGACTCTACAAATATGCCTCCGAAACTGGCGGTTTGGATGTTCCCTCAGATCTTAATGCCAAATCTAAAAATCTTTCCTTGGTCCTTGACGTTTTTGCCCCCAGTCAAATTTATTGCCCTTTTGTATCACTTTTTTTTTAATTATGTTATGTTAATCACGACACATTACATCATTAGTTGTTTTTTTTTTTTTAAGATTTTATTTTATTTATTTGACAGAGAGAGAGACAGCGAGAGAGGGAACATAAGCAGGAGGAGAGGAAGAGGCAGGCTTCCTGCTGAGCAGGGAGCCTGATGTGGGGCTCGATCCCAGGACCCTGGGATCATGACCAGAGCCGAAGGCAGACGCTTGACGACTGAGCAACCCAGGCGTCCCACATCATTAGTTTTTGATGTAGTGTTCCATGATTCATCGTTTGCGTATAACACCCAGTGCTCCATGCAGTACGTGCCCTCCTTAATACCCATCACTAGACTAACCCATCCACCCACCCCCCTCCCCTCTAGAACCCTCAGTTTGTTTCTCAGAGTCCATAGTCTCTCATGGTTCATCTCCCCCTCCGATTCCCCCCCTTCATTTTTCCCTTCCTCCTATCTTCTTTTTTTCTTTTTTTTATTAACATATAATGTATTATTTGTTTCAGAAGGTACAGGTCTGTGATTCACCAGTCTTACACAATTCACAGCGCTCACCTTTTGTATTACTTTTAAAAACGATACACAAATAAAATCTTTCACCTTCACTCCACATTCTTATGAGAAACCCCGTGTCTTGTCAGATACAGCCGAAGATTACTGAGTGAGAGATGCTTGTCACTTCCCTCAAGATAGTTGTACCAGGCTGCTCTTTTGGGTTCCTCTTGCCACCTTGCCGTTCTTGCCCAACGGTGGACACAGCCCCTTCCCTCACTCCCCATGTCCCTGCTGACAAAAGTTTACTGTGAGGAATTATCACAGAAGGCAGTAGCAACAACAACAACAACAACAACCCCCCCAAAAAACAACAAAAAAACCCCTAAATATGACCTCAGTCATAAGTCAGATAACAAAAATCTAAAGTTCACTGGTTCTGCCCTTTTGGGGTATGGGGTGCAGGGGTGGAAATGAGAGTCAGGGAGGACGGTCAATATTGGCTGTCTACCTCCTTAGCCCTAGGCCAGCCACCATGTTACAGAAGATCCATTCCTCAATTAGATCAAAGACCACCTCTCATCTTTTCACTTAGCAAGTTTCTGACTCCCCATCTCTAACCTCACGCAGAGGCTAAGCATCTAAAAGCCGCATATAATCCCTGCCCCCTAGGAAAACCATGCTTTGACCTTATCACTTACAACAGTTTAGTTCAGTGATTCTCAATCCTGGCTACACGCAAGAATCACCTGGGGAGCTTTTTAAAAATTCCAGTGATTGGACTGTACCTGCCAAGATTCAGATTCATGTGTTCTGAATTGGGGCTAGGGTACAGTTATGTTTGAAAAGCTCCCCATGTGGTTTAATGTGCAGCCAGAGTAAAGAAATCCCAGCTGTCTGCTCACTGTGTCCGCTTCTCAATTCCAGTATAAAAGTTTGCATTCTTCTTTGCATAGCTAAAGACCTACTCACTCCTTTCTTTACCAGAAGCAAATCCCAACTTCTGACCTTTAACAAAATAAATAACAAGCGGAAGCTCTGAAATTATTCATTTTCCTTAAAGGCTGCAGAGTCCCTCAGATCAAGGCCAAGTGCTCAGGCTTTTTCTAAGTGGGAAAGCTTTCTCTGACCCATGGGGCGGCCAGTTCCAACCTGGGTCAAGAGGGATTGTGGCAGTGGGTTGAGTCTCATCTCTCTCTTCCAGAACAAACCTAGGGGGCTGTGACTTTTTAAATTTTTTTATCCTTTTCCACTTTGCTGCAATAAACATTGCCATCTCTCCATTTTCATTGAAACTTTATCCTCTCTTGACTAGAAAAATGCCAAATAAGCCAAATCTCCCTCCTGGGGTTCATCACTGCTTGGTTCATCAACTGCTTCTTCTTCCTCTTGTTTGATTTATTTTAGGCCCTCCCTAAGGCTTAGTCCTTGGCTCTCAGCTTTGCTTTGTGTTTACAATTCCTCAAATAGGTTATTCATGATGATATCTTCAGCAATTGCATCCATCCTTTATTCTAAGTGTTCTAAGTGCTCGTGTTCATGACACAATGGCAAGCTTAAGTCAACATGGCCCTTGCCTCATGGGGCTTACACTCTGGTGGGAGGATGCCAACTTATTCAGAAAAGGCACACAAGCAAATGTATAAATGCAAGTTCCTTTAAGGACAGGGACAGAGTTCTGTAAGAGTATATGACAAAGGGATGCCGTCATTGGAGACATTAGGGAAACTGACATTTGCCATGATTCCTGTAAAACTTGTATTAATTTTGTGAACTACTGTAGGATCCACAATTAGTTTCAACCAATTTGAGTTGAAATTCTGCCCCTTACAACTGACTATTACATTCTGGCTCAACTCTAATTCACAAACAGATATCTTTGAGGGGGTCTAATTTGTCTTTAATTAATAGAAAAATGGTGGCCATTATTTATTGTAAGTAAAATCAACAAACAATATGGTGCTGGAACTACAGAGATGAAAAAGAAGTGGCTGCTACTGTTACGATACAGCCAACAGGAATAACACTCAGCAAGTAGTTCCTACAGTACGACAAGGGCAATGGCAAAGTTATATACAGGATATGGTCATTTTGCTACTATATTAACTCCAATTTCATCTTGTCATTTAAAATTTATGGGCAACTAGTACTTAAATGGCATTTGCCTCTGTCCTCTGTCTACCCCAAATGTGGAGGTGGATAATTTATTTTAAAATGCAAAGCATGTGTTGTGATGAGCACTGGGTGGTATACACAACTAATGAATCGTTGAACACTACATCAAAAACAAATGATGTACTACATGTTGGCTAACTGAACATAATAAAAAAATAAAGTAAATGCAAGGCAGTTTTTAAAATCCTATAATACCCTTTCCTATTCTATGGTACCTCCATTCATAAGTTTAAGTCAAGGAGCTGATCAGCATGCTTTTTTCTCAGTTACAAAGTAAATCATTTGAGAGCAAGAAGGTTTAGGAAACATTGTTTCAACCCTTCTCCTTCACCATGAATAGATTGGCTTTGACCCTTTCTTCGCACATGTCCATCTTTTAAATCATTATTCTTGGCTCCTTTTCAGGCTGTGTGAAATTCTTTCTAAATTAGAAGGAATGATATGGGACCCAAATCTCTTACTCCAGATAGGAAGAGCTTTCTCAGCTTCCTTGTGGTTCCCCTGGGAGAATACTGAGCACAGGCTGGGTGTGACCCGGAGCAAGTAACAAACTTCCGGGAACCTCAGTTTGTCAGTTAAGTAGGGGTGATAATATTACCTCTCTGGTAGGATTCCATGGTGCCTTGTCTCTTATGAGCAGCCAATGAAATGCCAGTGTTTGGTCCAGCGTGAGTGGCACTAAGATGCCAACCCTCTATCTGTCCTGTGTATCATCCCAAGTCTTTAACGACCTGACTCACTGCCATTCATTTCCCTCCAAATTTGTCTCACTTGTTCCTTTTGAAATTTATTTTTATTCTTGAGAGATCATTTTCTTTTTGGTAAAGGTGACTTTGAATTATATTTATTTTCCCCAATGTGTTAACGACAAGGCTCAGTGGAATAATCAACAAGCAATATAAACAAGCTTTCAAATGTTTTCATTCACATATTAAGAACTAAATCATTTTGACCTCTATCTTATAGAGTACCAATCAGCATGATTCTCCAGGGTGACTTTCAGTCACCTGTCAGTCTACTGATACCACATCTTCCTGATTTAATGATGAAAATCATTATAGTCATCAGATTTTTATTAACCGCCTGAAGCAGGGGTAAGGAGGAGAGAGGGAGAACACCAGAAAGACCTGATTTTGCTTACAGAGAGAGAGAGAGACATCCAGAATAAACTTCAATAGGCCATGTAGGTGGCTAGAAATAAAACCAAGGATAAAATATTTAACTGCCTTTTAGGAGTAGGAGCAAGTTCAAGTATTTTAGCTCCAAAAAGTTACTCCCAGCCAGGTCTTATTCTAGGCACTGGAGATATATTCTGAATGATAGAAATTCTCTGCTTTCATGGATTTACAGTCTAGTGGGAGGTGACAAACAAAAAAATAAACATAGGAATGTATGTATTACATTAGATGGCTACTGGTCATTATGAAGAAAATAAAAACAGGTAATAGGATAGAGAAGAATGAAGGTGGGAGGTAGAAAGATGGCATTATTTTAGACATAATGGTCAAGAAGACCTTTTTTATGAAGTGATATTTGAACTGAGATCTTAATAGAGGGAAATATCTGGCCATGCAGATATCTGCAAGAATACATCTCAGGCAGGGGGACAGCAAGTGCAAAGGCCCTGAGGCACTGACATACTCGAGGAACAGTATGGAGGCCAGTGTGGCTAGAGCATGGGGGCAGGGAAGGGGCAAAGGAAGCAGGAGGAGATAAAGTCAGAGAGGTGGTAAGGTAGGGGTATGGGTGACAGAATCATCTGGGGTCTTGTAAGACATAGAATGGCTTTGGATCTTGTTCTGGGTGGACCGGGAGGCCGCTAGAGGGTAAAGGCAGAAAGACCAATAGGGACATGTTTGCAGTAATACAACTGAGAGACAATGATGGCTTAGACTATGTGAGTAATGGAGGAAGTGAAAAGAAATGGTCAGACTGTAGGTAATTTTGGAGATAGAGCTGACAAGATTTACTGGTGGATGCAACATGGGAGATAGAAGAAAGCAAGGGATCAAAGTAGATTCAGAGGTTTGGCCTGAGCAACTGGGAAAATGAGCTAACATTTACTGAGATGAACAAGGAACAAGTTTGAGATTGGGGATGGAGTGGAGCAGGGTGGGGAGTCGAGGGTTTGGTTTTCCATGCCAAACAGGGCCCAGATCAGGGTGAAACAAGTGCGGCATTTGCCTTGGACAGAAAATTTAAGGGACACCAAAAAACTCAATAATCAAGATAATATATTTTTCTAAGATTTTATTTATTTATTTATTTATTTATTTATTTATTTATTTATTTATTTGGGGGGGGGAGGGACAAAGGGGGAGGGAGAGGGAGTGGGAGAGAGAATCCTGAGCAGACTCTGTGCTGAGCAGGGCTCGATCTCATGACCCTGAGATCACAACCTGAGCCTGAAACCAAGATTGAATGCTTAACTGACTGAGCCACCCAGCCACCCCAAAATAAATAACATTTTAAAATATACTTTTTTTTTTTAAAGATTTTATTTATTTATTTGAGAGAGAGAGTGAGAGAGAGAAAGAGCACAAGAGGGGGGAGCGGGAGAGGGAGAAGCAGACTCCCTGCTGAGCAGGGAGCCCGATGCGGAACTCGATCCCGGGACTCCAGGATCATGACCTGAGCCGAAGGCAGTCGCTTAACCAACTGAGCCACCCAGGCGCCCTAAAATATACTTTTTTTAAAATAAAAATATTTTAAAATATTAAAAAATAAAAAGCAATGCAAAAAATTGATGTTGAACAAAATATCAAAAATTTAAAGATAGGCTGTTATTATTTGTTTGTTTATTAGCCTGTTTTATTATGCAGCAGGAACAATCATTTGCATTAGCCTATGGTTCCTGATGGAATCCCTCATTCCCCTTAACGAAGGTGGACAATGTTCTTGGAAAGGATTAGTTATCAGAGCTTTACAAATTGTCATTTTTTTAAAACGTAGAACTTCTGTTGCCTTTTACACTTGGTTCAGAACATGGAACATATTTTGATAAGCATAGATAGGGGCTCACCTGTCTTCTTTGACCTTATGCTGCAATGTGCTCAGCAGGGAACTGCATCGAGTGGAAAGGGCGAGTCTGGACATGGAGTCTGGAGTGCAGGACACATAAATGTGGGAGTATGGACAAATAAGTGTGGTATTTAAAACCATGGGCTGGTTGAGCTCAGATGGAAGAACAGCAGGAAGACAAAGGAAGTGAGAGTTCTGAGGAGTACACCTGGGAAGGACATGTGGACAAGAGAGCAGACCCCCAGATGTGACCGAGGAGGAACAGCCTGGAAAGGACATGACAGAGCGGCGTCACAGAAATCAAGGAACAAGAGTATTTAAGAAGGAGGGAATATAAAACTATAGAGATGCTACTTTTGCATCTCTGAGATTGATAAAGATTTTCTAAAGTTTTACTAAAAGTATGGCAGGAGGAATGGTGGCTCCCAGAGAGATGTACCCATGTCCTAATCCCAGAAACCTGTGAATGTTAACCTTATTTGGGGAAAGGGTCTTGGCAGATGTAATTAGGTTGAGAATCTTGAAATGAGGAGATCATCCTGAATTATCCAGATGGGTCTGAAATCCAAAGACCAGCATCCTCATGAGTGAGGTAGGGGGACATTACACAGCCTTAAGAGGACAAGGCCCTGAGGACGGAGGCAGAGACTGGAGTGACACTGTCACAAGCCAAGGATGTCCATGAATCCCTGGAGCCACCAGACGCTAGAGGAGGGAAGGCAGAGTCTCCCCCAGAACCTCTGAAGGGGGCATGGCCCTGCCAACATCTTGATTTTAGACTCCTGGCTTCCAAAACTGTGCAGAAATAAATTTCTGTTGTTTTAAGTCACCAGATTTGTGATTATTTGTTATGGTGACCTCAGAAAACGAATACAAACCTCTATAATTGAGGGGGTGGGAAACCAATTCTCTCACACATTACTGGTGGGTGGTAAATTGGAGAGCACCTTTTATGGACGGCAATTTGGTGATATTTATCAACATTTCAAACACACATATTATTTGAACCAGCAATTCCAATGACAGGAATTTATCATACAGCTAGACTCACATGCCTACCAAATTATATATGTGCAAGGTTATCCACTGAAGTAGTGTTTGTAGCAATAAACTAGAAACAATCTAAATGTGTTGACCTTTGTGTTAAATGAGCTTGACTCTAATAGGGAACAATAAAAACATAGCTTTATGTTTTCTCTCATTGTGGGCCTAGCTTTTTTCTACCCCTGGATGAAATCACAAGCTGTTCTGATATTTTTTCCCCCAGACACTTAAGATAATAAAAAATATCTTTGGAGATTTTTATTACCGTGTTGGCCCTGTTGTATGAGCCTGAATATCTAGTCTGGGGTAATATTAAAATTGTCATACTCTCAGCTTGTTTAAGGATGTCCCTTCTCCACTACCACAGGTTGGAAGTCTGCAGTGGAGGGAGGGGCTTATTTTCCCTCCTCTCTCTCCTCCCTGACCCACACTGAGTCAGCCTCTGACTTCTCCGGAGTTAGAGGGCTGGGGAGGAAGGCGGAAAGAGAGGTAAGGGACAGAAAAAGCCTTAGTTGCTGGTCACGGATACAATCTGGCAATGGTGTCTTCTAGCTATCAGAGCTTACTAATCAGAGTTACATGAACTATACTAACAAATGGCCCCCAATTAGAGTGACTTAACAGGGAACATTTATTTCTCACCCATGTCCTGGGTAACCTGGATCAGTCTTTGAGCCAGGTGGGGTGCCAGGACTCAGTTCCATAGCGTCATTCAAAGCCATACTTCTTCCAGTGTGTGGCTTCCCCATTTTCTAGGGCCTCACCTTGCTCTGCTGTGGGTGGGGAAGAGAAGATCACGGAGGAGGCAGTGGGGTGTACTTCAGTTGGGAAGGTAATCTGCCACACCTCTGCTGCCCGCACGTTGTTGACTGGAACTCAGTCGTATGATGCCACCGAAATGCAAGGGCAGATGGGAAATGTGGTCTAACTGTGTGCCCGGGGCGTTAAAATGCAGAGCCTTGCCTCCACTGTATGGGGATTCTCGAGGGGATTCTTTCTCTGCAGTGATGCTGTCATGGATCCCTCAGAGAAGCCCCATGTGATTGCAGCTTCCTTCATCACCACCCCCCCACCCCCCTGCAAATGGGCACTTAGCAACTCCTCTGTTGGAGTCACATTACTCCTCCAGAAAGTTCTTTTGGGTGGAGTCCAAGATGACTTCAAGCTGAATCCCTTCAATTTGTCCCGCAGTTGGCCCCCTCGGAAACATCTGTGCTCCCCATCAGTGATGTGCAATTTGTTCCCAGTGTGGGTCCTTCTACTCAGCCACCTAAGGCTGCATCACTCAGCCACCTGCCTGAAGAATTTTTCAGAAGTGGATTAAGTACAAATCTGGGAGTTCCTTCACCTCCAGCAACACATGCCAAGATCTCTTGTAACCTGCCGAATTCAGGGTAAGGTTTAGGTAGGCAAGGCTCTCCTTTCTATTGAAGGAAGACTGAATGCACAACGCATGAAACTTCCCTTAATGTTGACTCTCCAGATCATCCATCTGGGGTCACGAACCAGGTTTTCCAAAATTTCTTTTGCAAGTCCTGCATAGATGGTCTCGCATCTTGAGTTGGAATGTAGAGGTTCTTGACATATTGTGTTGCTTGTGGTATTTTTGCGGTCTATTTCGTGCTCTGTTTTTTGCATGTTTTGCTTTTTGTTAGTGATTTCTCTGTTTAAAATAGTCCCCGTGCATAATGGTGAAATGCTTTCTAGGGTTCCTAAGGGCCAGAAGGCTGTGATGTGCCCTGCAGAAAAAATACATGTCAGATAAGTTTCATATTTTGCCAAAAATCATGCCAGGTTTTTGTTGTTGTTTGTTTGTTTGATGCGGTCTAATTAGTCATTCTTTTGACCCTGGGTAAAAAAAAAGAAAAGAAAAGAAATTCTTATCCTATTCCTGGTCTTAAAAACTTCGATTCTCCTTCCAGTTCTCCCATTACTAACTGAACTGCGGAGGGCGGGGCGGGGGGGGGGGGGCGCAAATTACACTACAGGTTTAAACCTTCGTTCCTTTACCAGCAGAGCATGAAGTAAAAATTTCTGTTATTGCGGAAGTTAAACTAAACATTATCTGTGAAAGTATCTAGCACCGTACTCTGACAAACTAAATGTTCAACAAGAAAGATCTTCATTCTAGTCTAGAAGAAAGATGTCCAAGCTGTTTCCAAACTGTAAATCAGTGAATAAATAGTGGTTTTAGACTTGTGTTTGTGATTAACAAATGGCTTTAGAAGAGAGGTTCTGACGAGAATGAATTTGCTAGAAATCTAACCTGGACTTACCCTTTCATGTTCCTCTTGGTTAGGTGCTCTTATTTTGTGGGCAGTGTGCCGCTCATTTAAACTAAGAGCCTGGAATGAAAAATGGGTTTAGATTTTACTTCATTTCGCCCACCCCCTAGCCCAGTCTTGTATAAACACTGCCAAACCGTAAAAGCTATCTACTGGTTCCTGGGAAGATCTTTTCTGAGTATAAAGTGCCCTGGGGAGACTGATAATATGCTCTAAAAACAAAACAAAGAAAATACATCTGGCTTGCAATGGGCAGTCGGGTTCCTGGTCAGGGTTTGGATAATATTTAGTCCTGACATAACCAGGGAGCCCTGTCAAGTTGGCATACATGGGAACAGTGAAATGGGTGTCCCTGATGTGTTAAGCCAACCTCTGGCATATCCAATAGCAAGCCAAGCCTAAGGCTTACTGTAACCTGCTGGGTGGTTTCTCTCACAGTTTGCCATATAAAGTATCTCCTTTTCCTGGGAAACTGGATGTGTTTGGAAAATGGGTACCTCGGATCATTTCCAAAATCAGAGACGGAAATTTCAGCTGTTTCAGATTCTTGGGGCTCTGCTCAAGCTCTTACTGTGTGTTGGGGTACATGCCAGAGCCTGGTAAATTCTAAACTAATTGAGAAATTAGACAAAGCAGTTCTTTTTTAGCAAGCCTGTTTATTTGCTATTCTGCGCATTCTGCTAGGTATTTGTCTCTTGAAATTAGAGAGGAACTTGATGCACACGTTCTCAGCTGAGGTCGAATGAGGCGATTAATGCTCTGCCTTCTTGTTCCAGCTCTCCCCACCTTAAACAAGTGTCCTTTCGCCGTCTCTAATAGTGCTCTGTTTTTTGCATGTTTTGCTTTTTGTTAGTGATTTCTCTGTTAAAATAGTCCCCGTGCATAATGGTGAAATGTTTTCTAGGAGTCCTAAGGGCCAGAAGGCTGTGATGTGCACTGCAGAAAAAAATACATGTCAGATAAGTCTCAAAACTACCCGTGTCAGACAATAAATCAACAATATATGCCAAACACGGTGTGTTTAACAGAAACACACATGAAATAAGGTTCTGTATTGATCAATCAGTGAAAATGATGTAAAAGGAGTCTTGTACGTACCTAACCTTTCTTTTCCCCTAGGAATAATGGTTTAGTATCAACTTATTTGAAGCTGTCAACAACTTTATAGAACGTAACTACCGCAAATAATGAGAATCAACTATAATAATAGCAGTCACAGTAATAATACCAATATGGTCATTTTGTCATTATTAATATACAATAATCAGAACCATTATTATTATTAAGGCAGAACAATTGGCAATAGATCATTCTAGTCCAAGGGCCTCCTGATAAAGCCTGTCCCCCTCCCCGGTGGAGGGAGGGGGAGGGAGATGGGGGGAGGGAGTGGGGGGGTTATAATAACAACTGAAGGTGTGGTAGTCATATGAGCATTATTGCTAGAGGCCACCTGAGCCCTATTTAGTCACTATGCCTTATCAGCCCTTCTCAGACACAAGTCACATGGTAAGATCTTATTTCAGAGTCTGCACATGTCTATTGCAGGATGTGGCCAACCTGCTTTGATGCCATTTTCTTCATAGTTAGTGGGGTTGCCAATGGGAAGTGTTAACATGATGAAAGGGTGGGGAAAATTGGCTCCAGGAGAAAAGACTAACAAAAGTGGCATAATTTTCCACAAGGCAAGAGGCAAAAACATCATAATAGCCTTCCAATAGGTGGAGAGACCATCATGAAGGGACTATGAGTGGGTATTCTTTCTGTCAACTGGGGACAGATGGCTTGAGCTGGGAATACTGCAGACTGTTACTAAAGTTGAAACTTCCTTGTGAATCCATAAATCCCAAGTTAATGGTGAGTTCTGAGATTTTTTTTTCTTTGAAATGGCTTCCTTGTTTCTAGTGACAATAAAAGCAAAACATATTCTTTTTTAAAAATGAGAAAATACAGAAAAGGATGAAGGAAAAAGTTAAGCATGTTAGTTAATTTTTTTTTTTTAAAGATTTTATTTATTTATGTGACAGAGAGAGACACAGCGAGAGAGGGAACACAAGCAGGGGGAGTGGGAGAGGGAGAAGCAGGCTTCCGGGGGGAGCAGGGAGCCCCATGCGGGACTCGATCCCAGGACCCTGAGATCATGACCTGAGCCGAATGCAGATGCTTAATGACTGAGCCACCCAGGCGCCCCACCACTGTTAATTTTTTTAAGACTCTTTGTTTTAGAGCAGTTTTAAGTTCTTAATAAAATTGATAAGAAGGTGGAGAGATTTCCCATACTTCCCCTGCCCCACACATGCATAGTGTCTCCCATTATCATCAACCCTCGCCAATATGGTATATTTGTTATGACTGATGAACCTACATTAACACATCATAATCACCCAAAATCCATAGTTTACCTTAGGGTTCACTCTTGGTATTGTACATTCTATGGTTTTGGAAAAATGTATAATAACACATATCATCATTATAATACCATACAAAGTATTTTCACCACCCTAAAAATCCTCTGTTCTCTATCTATTCATCCCACCCCCCACCCACCCGACTCCTGGCAACCACCCGACTCCCAGCAACCACCAATCTTTTTATTGTCTCCATAGTTTTGCCTTTTCCAGGATGTCATATAGTTGGATCATACAGTATGTAACCTTTTCAGATTGGCTCCTTTCACTTAGTAATATGCATTTAGGTTTTCTCCCTATCATTTCATGGCTTGATAGTCCATTCCTTTTTAGCACTCAGTGGAATACTGAATAGTACTCCGTTGTTTTAATTACCAGTTTCTTTATGCATTCACCTGCTGAAGGACATCTTGGTTGCTTCCAACTTTTGCAATTATGAATAAAGCTGCTATAAACATCCATGTATAGGTTTTTGTATAAACATAAGTTCTCAACTTCTTTGGGTAAATACCAAGGGGCACAATTGTTGGATTGTGTGGTAAGAATATGTTTAGTATTGTAAGAAACCACCAAACTGTCTTCCAAAGTGGTTGTACCATTTTGCACCTCTACCAGCAATGAATGAGTTTCTATTGTTCCACATCCTCACCAAAATTTGTTATCAGTGTTTCAGGTTTTGACCATTCTAATAGGTGTGTAGTGGTGTCTCATTGTTGTTTTAATTTCCCTGATGACATATGATGTGGAGCATCTTTTCATATGCTTATTTGCCATCTCTGTATCTTCTTTGGTGATGTGTCTGTTAAGGTCTTTGGCCCATTTTTTAATTGGGTTGTTTGTTTCCTTATTGTTGAGTTTTAAGAGTTCTTTGTATATTATGGATAACAGTCCTTTATCAGATATGTCTTTTGCAAATGTTTTCTCCCAGTCTGTGACTTGTCTAATTCTCTTGACACTTTTTTACAGAGCAGAAGGGTCTTTTTTAATTGAATAAAATCCAGCTTCTCAATTATTTCCTTCATAGATTATGTATTTGATATTGTATCTACAAAGGCATCACAATACCCAAGGTCATTTAGATTTTCTCCTCTGTTATCTTCTATGAGTTTTATAGTTTTCTGTTTTAAATTTAGGTCTGTGATCCATTTTGAACTAATTTTTGTGTAGGGTATAAGATCTGTGTCTAGATTAATTTTTCTACACGTGGATGTCTAGTTGTTCTAGTATAATTTGCAGAAGAGACTATCTTTGCTCCACTGATTTGCCTTTGCTTCTTTTGTCAAAGATCAGCTGAGCATACTTATGAGGGTCTATTTCTGAAATCTCTATTTTATTCCATTGATTTCCTTTTTTTCTTTTTTTTAAATTTGAATTCCAGTATAGTTAACATATAGTGCATATTAGTTTTAGGTGTACAGCATAGTGATTCAACACTTCTATACATCACCCAGTGCTCCATCACAACCCGTGCCCTCCTTAATCCCCATCACCTATTTCACCCATCCCCCCAGCCACCTCACTTCTGGTAATCATCGTTTGTTCTCTACAGTTAAGAGTCTGTTTCTTGGTTTCTCTCTCTCTCTCTTTCTCCCCCTCTCTCTCTTTGCCTTTGCTCCTTTGTTTTATTTCTTAAATTCTGTATGTAAGTGAAATTATATGGTATATGTCTTTCTCTGACTGACTTACTTAGCTTAGCATTATACTCTCAAGTTCCATCCATGTTGTTGGAAATGGCTAAATTTCCATTGATTTCTTTGTTTATTCTTTCTCCAATACCATCCTCTCTTGATCATTGTAGCTTTTTTAGTAAGTCTTAAAGTCAGGTAGTGTCAGTCCTCCAACTTTGTTCTCTTTCAGTATTGTTTTAGCTGTTCTGGGTCTTTTGTCTCTCCATATAAACTTTAGAATTGGTCTGTCAATCTCCACAAAGTAACTTTCTGGGATTTTGACTGGGATTGCACTGAATCTATAGATCAAGTTGGGAAGAACTGACATCCTGAGAATATTTAGGCTTCCTATCTATTAACATGGAATATCTCTCCATTTATTTCGTTCTTCTTTGATTTTTTTTCTCAGAGTTTTGTAGTTTTCATCAAGTAGGTCTTGTAGATATTTTGTTAGACTTATACCTAAGTTGAAATCTTTTTTTCTTTCTGGATGCTAATGTAAATGGTATTGTGTTTTTAATTTCAAATTCTACTTGTTCATTATTGGTATATAGGAAAGCAATTGGCTTTTGTGTGTTAGACTTGTATCCTGCCACCTTGCTATAATTGCTTATTAGTCAGAAGTTTTTTGTCAGATATTTGGAATTTTGTACATAGACCATGGTGTCATCTGCAAACAACGACAGTATTATTTCTTCATTCCCAATCTGTATACCTTTTATTTCCTTTTTTTTTCTTGCCTTGTTGCATTTGCTGGAACTTCTAGTATGATGTTGAAAAGAAGTCGTGAGAGGGGATATCCTTGCCTTGATCATAGTGGGAAAAGCTTCAAATTTCTCTTCATTAATATTTTGTTGAATGGTTTTCCAGAACTTTTTTTGTGCATTTTCCTTTTATAGGAGAAGCATAGAGATAAATCCCCAAATTTCATCTGACACCTTTGGCATGAAACTGTAATGCCATTTCCTTCTCATTGAAACAAATAAGGTTCTTAAACAAGGTATGCCAACCAAAGTCATTACCTCTTTTCCTTTAATGAAGGTAAATTAATGTCATCCAAATATCTACTTTAGAGTTCTTGCATAAATAAACTTGTTTGTTTGTTCTTTTGATATGTCATTGTCTCCTTACCTTTTGGAGAAACTTACTTCTTTTCATCCAATATAAAGAAAAAGAAAGTCTTAAATGGACTTCTTCATTGGCTCACAGTTGCCACCCTGGGACAGAACTCTCCATTTTATGGGGACAACCCGAACACTTCAGGGAGCACACAGTGCAGGCTCACTGCAAGGAGAGGGCATCCAGCCTCTCATCTCCAGTACAAATGAGGATACCAGTAACAAGCTCCAACACAATTAAGAAAAATTAGTTTTCCATCTTCAGGAGGGGACTGAAACAGTGCAGGGAACATAATTACGATAGCTAATACTTGGGTAGAATTTACTATGTGCTAGGCATTGCTGTAGGAACTTTAGGCATCAACTCATTGAAAATCCTGAACAAACTGAAGAGGTCAAGACATCATCCCCATTTTACAGATGAGGAAACACAGGCACAAGCACACAGGAAACCTGCCCAATAACACAAAGCCAGTAACTGGTAGAGCTGAGCTTTGAACCAAGGTAGTCTGGCTCCAGAATCTATGCATACGACCATTAGACTAATAGTCTCTCACACAGCATTTAAATACTACTTGGGCATTGCATTTCTAGAGGATAAAAGGCTTGAGAAACCAAGGTATGAAAGTCATATGAAATCCTTGCTCAAGTCTGACGGCTGCTTGTCTGAACAGTAAAAATAAGAAGAGGCACAAAAAACAAGGTAGGGTGGAAAGAATTTAAGCACCGGTATCAGGATGGAACTGGGTGTGAATCCTACTGCTGCCACTTCTATTGAGACGGCCCTACTTTGGAAACATCACTTCACGTCACCAATGAGTTGAATGATACCTGACAAAATGAGGTGTTGAATAACACCTGTGCCCTGCACTCTGCCTTCTTGTCCTCTGGCTCCCGGATAACTGTGGGCAGCCACTGGGTCTGTGTGATTGCTCCCCACTCACTTGTGTGCACAACTCAAATAACTTTTTAGCTTTCCCCAAAGAATGCACTTGCACAGAAGCGTTTTTAAGTAACATAGACTTTACTGAAGATTGTGTAGGGGCATAAAGAAGAGCTTACCTATCAGGCACCATAGCACATGAGTTCATATTTTTTCCCCAACTCCCTTCTCTGCTAACCTGCCTCAAGAGGGGATGAGGTCATCTGGGGTGATAGTTTGAGCTCCCCCGCCCTGCAGTCTTTTTCTGCCTTTTTCTTTCTCCTTTTCACTCCTCTTTATTGCCCCAACTCCATACTCTCAACACGTAGACTCTTTTTCCCTCCAAGATCTTTCAGCCGCAACATTCCATCAAACTTTTATTACCATATTACTTTGGCTCTGAGTCAGCTCTGAATTCTACACTAACACATGCAAACTTGAGGCACTGCTCAGCAAATAAAGGCCTTCCCCTTATTTTAACAGAACCCATTATTTGGTTTTAGATTGCTGCATTAAAAACCTACCCCCAGTTTTATTGGCATAACATAGCAACAAACATTTATCTCACAGTTCTTTAGGTTGATTAGGCTTGGCCTAATGCTCTGCTCTGCATGGTGTCAGCTGGCCTGATAGTCATCAGGAGGCTGAAATGTCCAAGATGGTTTACTCATATGGCTGGCAGTTGGTGCTGGCCCTCTGCTGGAAACCAAGTTGGAGCAACTCAACTCTCCTCCATGTGGCCTCTCCATTTGCTTGGGCTTTTCACAGTGTGGCAACTGGGTTCCAGGAGGGTGCATTCCCAGCACTTGCAAGCAGAAGCTGCAGCTCTCTTAAGGCACAGGCTTGAAAGTTCTACAGTAAAAATGTCTACTACTTTCTATTGGTCAAAGCTAGAGCCAACCACATTAAGGGGAGGAGGGGCAAAGAATTTGTGCCATCTTTCATCCACCACGCCCATCATTTTGAAAAAGGGTTGTCAACAGCAAAATGATTTTTTTGTTATTTATTCAAAGTGTTTGGCATATAAAAGCCAGAATGAAGTTTTCTGACTTTTTCCATCTCTTTCAAAGAAATGGGTGCATCAGTGGGTTTACAGGAGTGGGAATAGAAAGAATGGAAGGTACTGGCTAGCTAGGAATAGACCCTAATTTTCATATTCACTTACAAGGACCCTTTTTTTGCTTAATCTTAGAATACAAACTCCAAAACAATTAAGATCATATTGATCAGATTGATCAGATAGCTCTTCCTTATCATGGGGTATCATTCATCCCTTGACCCACCCTAGAGGGGGTGGGATATGACAGAGTGGGGGATACACCCCCTATATCTGCACGGCTCTCAGGCTCAGATCACCAGCATCACACCCATCAGCACATCTCTGTGTCAGGACCCTGATGTGTTCCTCTTCTTCTCTTCATTTTCTTTGCAGATTAAGTTTATTATCCTCTGAATGGTACATTTGAAATCTGACAGGAAATCAAAAAGCAATACATTTTATGTTGCCAGTAAAAAGTTGTCAGATCCTAGCTAGCCGCAAGAGCCGAGTCCAAACATTCTCCAGTAGCTGTAATGAAAAGAAATAAAGAGGATTCTTTTTAACTGCCCCACGTCAGCCTTCACTTTAGCAATAATACATTCAGCAATAATCTTGTAAACAGAGCTGAGGGAACTGGAGGAAAAGTCTATGTTGTGACCCAAGTCATTCCTCTTGCTAATTAAAAGAATTTTGTAAGTCTAGACATGGATTAACTTAAATTCCTCTGAAAGACAGAAAGTAATTTGGACAATAAAAATAATTAAACTTTCCAAATATGTAAGAGCAATTCTTAAGAGACTGGGAAAAACAAAAGCTTCTTCCTTAGAAATAGAAATAATTTTCTGGAATAGACAGAGCCAGTTTTTTAGGCAATCCTGAGAGGACTGAAATAATTTCATTTGGACTCAAATTATGTCATTGCTGATGACCTGCCAAATATATTTTATTCAGTTGACTTTGGCGTTATACATGTACACATTTTAAAGGAGGCACGCACCATGGGGTGATCAGTCAAATTGTTCATGGTTTGCTTGATGTAAGCATTGGATTTTTAAGTAGTTGAATCTATTGATCTGTTCCTTTGTGATTTCTTCTATTGCTCTTATGCTCAGAAAGTCCTTCCTTATTCCAAGATTGGTTCAATATTTGCCTATATCTTCTTCCAGTTCTTTTAGGGCTCTCTTTTTGACATTAACCCTTTAATTGCTAGAATTTATTCTTAAGTATTATACTGACTGTTTTTTACATGTTTGGTTGACCAGCCACTTGGATGCATCCTTCATGTGTATGCGTGTGTTGGGGGGAAGTATCTGCTTGTTCTTCCCCTCTGCCCTCATGGTAGAAGCCAGAAACTTGATGTTCAGCTGCCTTCGCAAATAGGGCACAAGCATGTGACCAAGACTCTACCAATCCATGTGGAATTTCAGTTTAAAAAACAGGGATGAGCAGAGTAGGGGCCTCCAAAAATCCATTCTGGGGAAGGTGGTGGCACAGGGCTCCAGATCTCAGAGGCAATGATGTCCTAGGTTCTGGCAGCACAAGCTTCTTCCTGGCTACAGCGGTGAGGTCTGGAGGTTAGTCCTCAAAGGTGGGGGGGGGGGGGGGAATTTCCACTATAACTGGCCTGTGTTGTAATTTGAGCTACTCCTGGTTGCATAGTCCCCAGGACTGATTCCTGACCTTCTTAGAGAGTTTCAGGGCTCTTTAATATCTATTAATAATTTCCTTTTCTGCTTTAGCTAGCTAAAAAAGGTTCTGTTGTCTGCAACCAAGAACGCTGACTGATTCAAGTATGCTGTGAGGAAGAGTAGAACTTAATTTTTCTCAAATACATAATCAATTGCCCTTATATGAATTGTTGAATAATGATAATCATAATCTATTTTCTCCCAACTAATTTGAAATGTCATCTGCTATAGATTAAATGTTTGTGATCCCCTAAATTCACATGGTGAAATCCAAATCCCCCATGTGATGCTATTTGAAAGTGGGCCCTTTGGGAGGTGTTTAAGTCAAGAAGGTAGAGCTCTCATGAACAGGATTTGTGCCCTTATAAAATAGAGCCCTCAGAGTGCCCTCACCCATTCCACCATGTGAGGACACAGGGAGAAGACAACTCTCTGTGAACCACGCAGCGGGTTTTCACCAGACACAAAATCTGCTGGCATATTGGTCTTAGACTTCCCAGCCTCCAAAACAGCGAGAAATAAATGTTGGTTGCTTATGAGCTGCTTAGTCAATGATACTTTGTTGCAGCAGCCTAGCCCAAACAGACTAAGACACCATTTTATTTCCTTAAATATGTTGGGTCAGTGTCTGTGCTCTCAGTTGTGTTTGACTGATCAACAGTCCGTTAAATTGTCTGGAAAAGGAAGGAAAGCAGACGACCACAAACCTTGATATGGACTGTGACACTGTATCTCTGCTTTCTGATTCTACCTACAGGTAATTGTGTTCTTGCCTTGACTGCTATTCATATCATTTAGCGTAATGTGATTTTTACCTTCTGAGACACCACTCTTCATTTTTTTCCTTCAACAAAGCCAACTGTGGAGACGCCTAACCCTCTCCATACCTGTGTCAAACAAACATTCTGGTGGCAGCCAGAGAATTCTGCTATTTAGCTGTTTGGTACTAGCAAATAAACATTCAAGTGATGCACAGAATTTTTCCATTTCATACAGCTTGTGTAGAGAGTGCTCTTGTTTTCCTTGTAGGAAGGGTAGAAGTGAAACAACAAGTATACTGAACCAGCAAGTCTGCGGGCAGGGTAGATGGTATCAGGGGCTCTTTGCTCCCTGCTGCCTCATTTTCCACCACACACTCCCCTCCCACAGCCTCAAGCTAGAGACGTAGAGGAAAGAGTCTTAATTTGGGCTTCATAAGGACCGGGTTCAAATCCCATTCTACCACTAACCGGCTATGTGGTGTTGGGCAACAGGTTCTGTTCAATCTGGGTGGCATGAAACAACCAAAATTTATTTTCTAACACTTCTGGAGGTCAGAAATCTGAAATCAAGGTGTCAGCAGGGTTGGTTCTTTCTAGAGGTTCTAAGGGAGCATCTATTCCATGTTTCTCCTAGCCTCCAGGGGGCTGCAATCCTTGGTGTTCCTTAGCTGACAGACACACCCCTCCAATCTCTGCCTTGATGTCCACATCTCTTTCTTTGTTGTGTATCTCCATCCTCTCCCGATCTTATAAGGACATCTGTCATTAGATGTAGGGCCTACCCTAAATCTAAGATGACCTCATTTTGAGATCCTTAATAATTGAATCTGCCAAGACGCTGTTTTCAATTAAGATCATATTCTGAGGTTCT
Source organism: Neomonachus schauinslandi (assembly GCF_002201575.2). Taxonomy (NCBI): domain Eukaryota; kingdom Metazoa; phylum Chordata; class Mammalia; order Carnivora; family Phocidae; genus Neomonachus; species Neomonachus schauinslandi. The sequence goes on from NC_058404.1 coordinate 182,513,717, forward strand.
GGTTGGACATGGTTGGTCAAGGGGGACACGCTATTCAATCCAGTGCAAGAAGTAAGTAAAGATCAAAGGCGAGAGCCTGGCTGAGGTCAGTGCCTAATTCCTGCATTCTGATCTGGTTGCCTGGGAACCAACACAAGTGATGGGTCAGAGCCAGAGGGCTAAATGAGGAGAGTAAGAAACCCAGCTCACCACAGAGAAATAAAGCCAGAAGGAGAAATGAGGATATCAGCAAGATTAACCAGAAGGGCAAGGATACTTGGAGAAGTAGGAACATAACCAAAGGACTGAGGGAAGTGGGGCAGAAGAGACAGTTTGCCTCTGCCGCTGATGTGGCTACCTACACTGTCCTCCCGTTTCTGCGAGGATTCATTCCAAGTGAACTGGATTGGATCCCAGCCTCTCCGAGTCCACAAGGGCCAAGTTGCTCATTCCTATGCAGCCCCTGAGCTGATAGCTTACAAGACAGTCAGCTGATACCCATCTGCAGCTGGAGTCTGAAATTTATTTTGCAGGACAAGTATGTGTTTTGCCTAGAAAAACTCTGGTCTACCACTCCAGCTTCTGGTCCATAAGCCTCCTCTGTGCTTGCTCTATTCCCAGGTCCCTCCTTGATTTTCAATAGAGCTCCCCACTTGGACTAAACCCCTGCTTATCTGTGAGGTTAGACACTCTAGCCAACACGTACCACCACTGCCCAGGGTCCTGTTCCAGACTGGCTTTTGCTGCTAACATGCCTTTGCCCTCTTCTGGTTTTTCTCTGAAGGACCAATTCCTCCCTCACTTTCTGTCCTTGTGCCGTAGGTGAATTTACCTTCTACTCTAGCTCTAGGGTGGCCATGTGCCTCGGGCTTGGCCAGTCAGGTATCTTCTTGACCATAGTGATGAGTTAAGGGATGGGCATGTCACCCGGTACAAGCCAATGACACACAATTAGGCTTCTGCTGGGACGTTCTGGAGAGGGGCAGGCACTCTCTTCTGCTGACTGTGAACCCAGGAGAAAGTGGGCTTGGAGGTGCTGGTGGCGATCTTGCGGCCAAGCAGAGCCTGAGAATAGAGCGAATATACAGGAAGGTATTGCTCAGAGATGGAAAGACCGGATTTAGCATCAACTGAATCTCTGAATCAAGACACATTTAAAGCCAGAATACTCTTGAACATTTCAATTTCATTAGGCAAGTAATTTTTTTTGCTTAAAGGAATTGGAGTTTGTTTTAAATTTCTTGAAATGCAGACTCCTGATTACTACCTGCTCCAAACTTGATGGATCCCCTCCACCGCAGAATTAAAACCCTGCCAATGCCTATCTTCTGAGGTCACCAATGCCCAGAGCCTCTTGCAATTGTGCCTTTCCTCTGTACCCCACTATCACTTGGGGCTGTCTCAATGGAGTGGGCACTCATTACTTTTGGCTACACACCTCACCATTTCTTTTCTTTTTTTTTTTAAAGATTTTTATTTATTTATTTGACAGAGAGAGACACAGCGAGAGAGGGAACACAAGCAGGGGGAGGGGGAGAGGGAGAAGCAGGCTTCCCACCGAGCAGGGAACCCAACGCGGGGCTCGATCCCAGGACCCTGGGATCATGACCTGAGCCGAAGGCAGACGCTTAACGACTGAGCCACCCAGGCGCCCCCACACCTCACCATTTCTATTCAAAGTGATTCTTCTCCCTGATTCCTGGCTACTAGAGCATGGACACCTGGCCCATCCAGAAGGTGATACAAAGATGTAGGGACAGGGCGCCTGGGTGGCTCAGCTGGTTCAGCGTCTGCCTTCAGCTCAGGTCATGATCCCGGGGTCCTGGGATCGAGTCCCACATCGGGCTCCCTGCTCCTTGGGAGCCTGCTTCTCCCTCTGCCTCTGCCTCTCTCTCTCTCTGTCTCTCATGAATAAATAAATAAAATCTTAAAAAAAAAAAAAAGATGTAGGGACAGTATTCATAGCAGAAATGGCAGTTTTGAATCCAGTGGCAACAATGCCAGTGGTAGCCTACCCAGAAAGTTCCTGAGCTGTGGTTAAGGCTGTGTTTCTGCTAACCTAGGTTCCTGCCACTTTTTCCAACTGGCTCTCTAAATCTTCCATCATTTCTATTAGAAATATAGTATCTTTCTAATGACTCCCTTTTCTGCCCAGTTTACCAAACTTAGTTTCTGTTGCTTGCAAACAAAAGCCCTGATGATACACTTGATGTGCACATCAGTGCACATGGAGCCCATGGTTTCCATGGCCTGCTGGACACTAAATTTTGCACGGAGAGTGGAGGGGCTCAGGAAGAAACAAGCATGAGCAGTGGTGAACAATGTTTTTCTCCTGAATCAAATGCTACTTGGAGTTGAAACCAGAAATACGTACTGCTCACTGGAGGCCCATATCTAGGATGGCTCCGTGAGTCAAAGAGAAACGTCTCCTTAACAAGAAAGAACTTAACACCTAGCCTCTGTGTGCTTCATTTTGCTCATTTGTAGATATAATAATGTGAACCTTGCAAGGTTCTGTGAGACCTAAATCCCCCATTATATTGTATATTGTATGCAGTAGTCATCATGTATATCCTGTTCACTGTTGAACAAGATCACTAGGTCCAAGAGTGCCTAGATCTTGGTAGGCACTCTGTAGATATTACTTGAATAAATTAATAAAAAATATTTGTGGGGCGCCTGGGTGGCTCAGTCGTTAAGCGTCTGCCTTGGGCTCAGGTCATGACCCCAGGGTCCTGGGATCGAGTCCCACATCGGGCTCCCCGCTCAGCGGAGAGCCTGCCTCTCCCCCCTCCCGCTCCCCCTGCCTGTGCTCCTCTCTCAATGTGTCTCTCTCTGTCAAATAAATAAATAAAATCTTTAAAAAAATAAAAATAAAAATTAAAAATTAAAAATTAAAAAAATTAAAAAAATTAAAAAAAAATAAAAAATTTTTGTAGGGTGCCTGGATGTCTCAGTTGGTTAAGCAACTGCCTTCAGCTCAGGTCATGATCCCAGGGTCCTGGGATTGAGTCCCTCATTGGGCTCCCTCCTCCTACATCGATACATCAGATGTATCATCAGGGCTTTTGTTTGCAAGCAACAGAAACTAAGTTTGGTAAACTGGGCAGAAAAGGGAGTCGTTAGAAAGATACTATATTTCTAATAGAAATGATGGAAGATTTAGAGAGCCAGTTGGAAAAAGTGGCAGGAACCTAGGAACTGCTTCTCCTTCTCCCCCTGCCCCTCCCCCCCACTTATACACGTGCTCTCTCTCTTAAATAAATACAACCTTTAGAAAAATAATATTTGTAAATCATTTATTTTCACCACCCTAGAAAATGACAATCACTATGACAAGATTATTAGGATCATACAGTTTCACCCCAGGATTATTCAAGTGTGATAGCTCTCCAGGGTCAGGATATCTTCCAAGCAAAATTTCTAGTTTCAAAGGAGGGCATCAGAAAAGTCACACATTTTCATTGGGTTTTCTAGACAACAATGATATAAGTGCTTATATTAGGACAAGAAACTCTAGCTGCTGTAACACATCTCCATGACTTCACAGAAGAACATTTATTTCTAGCTCATATAAAATCTGATAGAGGTCAGATGATGTTATTGGGAAGAATGCCTTCAACGGTGACTCAGGGATACAAGCTCCTTCTATCAAATAGCTCCATCATCTTTGGAGACCTTTGCTTCTAGCCATGTAGCTAGGGCACAAAATAGCATGGAGAATGGCACAGTGTATTAGTTGGGGTTCTCCAGAAAAAACAGAGCCAATAGGACGTGTGTATATAGAAAAAAAATATTTATTTTAAGGAATTGGCTCATGCAATTATGGGGGCTGGCAGTTCCAAACTCTGGAGGGTAGGCAGCCAGGCTGGAGGCCAATGAAGAGCCAATGCTGCAGTTAAAGTCTGGAGGCTAACTGCTAGCAGAATTCCCTCTTGCTTGGGGGAGGTCAGTCTTTTGTTCAGTTCTTCAACTTATTGGATGAGGCCTACCCACATTATGGAATGTAATCTATTTTACTCAAAGTTTACCCATTTAAATGTTATTGTCATCCAAAATACCCTCACAGAAACATCCACAATAATGTTTGACCATCTATCTGGGCACTGTGGCCCAATCGGGTTGACATACAAAATTAACCATCAGGCACAGCATACTTTACTGTTAAACCTGGAAGTAGTATGTATCACTTTGACCACATTCCACTGGCCGTATCTCATCATCAGGCCCCAATCTACCTACAAGGAAAGCCAGGGAATATAATCTTCCCATGTGTCTAGGAAGAGGAAACTGGATTGGTGAACATCTAGCCAGTCTCTGCCACAGTGTTTTTAAAATATAGAATCCTTGATCTGGGAAGGAACAGTCCCCAAAGTGGTGGAACCAAGTGAGGAGGATGTCCAAGAAATTGCCAGAGCACAGAGGGTGGCAAGGTATAGGATGTCCTGGGAATTCAGAGCAGAGGGCAAACCAAGATCACACTGGCCAAGTCTGTTGCCTAGAATATCATTTTAAAAATTTAGTGGAATTAAAATAATTTTAAGCCTTGGCCAATGCCTATGCTGAATATTCTTTTTGATAATATAGCTATGAAAATCACCAGAATAAAAATGCATTACTATGTTTTAGAGTTTCATTCCCCCCCCCCCCCCAATTCTTAGTACATGAGAAGTCCTTCAGGAGAACTAACTTTGATACAGGGATCCTTCCTCAGTATGGAAGCCAGGGGGATCAAGAGAGTAAAAAACAATGGTTTGGGGGAAAACTGATTTCTGACACTGGGGACTAAAAGTAAGAATATCATGGTCAGGGGTGCCTGGGTGGCTCAGTCGGTTAATCATCTGACTCTTGATCTCAGCTCAGGTCATCTCAAGGTTGTAAGTTTAAGCCCCACATTGGGCTCCACACTGGGTGTGGAGTCTACTTAAAAAAAAAAAAAAAGAATATCATGCTCAGAAAATGTAAGATGAGTCATAAATTACCACTATTGCCTAGTGCCTGTTTAAAAGGAGGGAAATGTAGTGGAAAGAGCACATGTTTTATAACGAGACACACAGTTCAGTTCCATCACATCACACATCAGGCAAGTTTCTTAATATTTCTGAATTTTATTTATAATGTTTTATAAGTAGAGATTTAAAAATACATACCCCCCAAAGGAACACATCATACCTGGTAGGTCTAAGAATTGAAGTTCCCTGGAAATGCATGACTTTTTTTTTAAAGATTTTATTTATTTATTTGTCTGAGAGAGAGAGAGAGAGAAGGAACAAGCAGGGAGAGCTGCAGGCAGAGGGAGAAGTAGACTCCCCTCTGAGCAAGGAGCCCAATGTGGAGCTCGATCCCAGGACCCTGTGATCATGACCTGGGCCAAAGGCAGAGGCTTAACCAACTGAACCACTCAGGGGTTCCTGGAAAAGCATAACTTTTAATGAGCTGGCAAACATGGCTTATCTTATCTTATCTTCTCTCATTTACCCATCACAACAACAGTATGAAACTGAGACTATTATTGCTCACATTGTCCAGAAGAGGAAAGTGTAGTCAGGAAAGATTTAGTAACTTGCCTGAAATCATAGAACTAATAAGTGATACAGTCCGATTTGAACCCAGGTGGTCTGATTCCAGAGCCTATGTTTAGACTGCATAGTACATATAATGGATAACTTAGAGCATAGGTATGCTGTAATGCCGTTCAGAATACACAAATACATTATTGCTAGAACAGAACAGGGAATCCAGAAATGAAATAAAGACAGAGTTAGAAAATATGATAAAGATAGCATTTCAAACCAAAAGAAAAAGAAAAAGGATGAACTGGTATTTCACAGAGTGTGCTGGAATAATTGGCAACCAATTTATTAAATTAAAAATAAACTAAAAAGTGCTACAAATATATTGGAGAAAAATCAGTACTGATTGAAGTTGGTTTTCCTTATGATGAAATGAAACCAAGATCACTATATCAGGAAAAACTGACAAATTTGCATGAAAATGGGAGAAAAATCTTCTCTCTGGCAAATTAGAGTACAATGAATTATCATAGGTCACGATATAGATAATCCAATAATCTGAAATCTCTCAGGGATGCGAGATAAACAAACAAACATATGTATATATAAAGGATCCCTAAAAAATCAATAAGAAAAAGTCAAACAATTCAATAAAAATATGGTCAAATGATATATTCAGGAAATTCACTGAAGAAATATTAATGGTTAGGAACTGTTAAAAAAGAGCAAATTCTTACTAACAGTAAAAGAAAAGTATTTAAAATAGCAACAAGACTCCATTTTCCACCTGTTGCCTAGCAAAAGTATTAAAAAAACTGGGGGCGCCTGGGTGCTCAGTCGGTTAAGCATCTGCCTTTGGCTCAGGTCATGATCCCAGGGTCCTGGGATCAAGCCCCGCATCGGGCTCCCTGCTCAGCGGGAAGCCTGCTTCTCCCTCTCCCACTCCCCCTGCTTGTGTTCCCTCTCTCGCTGTTTCTCTCTCTGTCAAATAAATAAAATCTTAAAAAAAAAACAAAAAAAAACTGATTACCTCTGGTGTTGACAAGGGTGTTAAGAAATAGGCACTTTTGGAACCCTCTTACACTGTTGGTGGGAATGCAACCCACTTTGGAAAACAGTGTGGAGGTGCCTCAAAAAAGTAAATATAGAGCTACCCTATGACCCAGCAATTGCACTCCTGGGTATTTACCCCAAAGACACAGATGTAGTGAAAAGAAGGGCCATATGCCCCCAATGTTCATAGCAGCAATGTCCGCAATAGCCAAACTGTGGGAAGGGCCAAGATGCCCTTCAACAGATAAATGGATAAAGAAGATGTGGTCCATATATACAATGGAATATTACTCAGCCATCAGAAAGGATGAATACCCAACTTTTACATCAACATGGATGGGACTGGAGGAGATTATGCTAAGTCAATTAAGTCAAGCAGGGTAAGTCAATTATCATATGGTTTCACTTATTTGTGGAACATAAGGAATAGCATGGAGGACATCAGGAGAAGAAAGGGAAAAATGAAGGGGGGGAAATCGGAAGGAGAGATGAACCATGAGAGACCATGGACTCTGAGAAACAAACTGAGGGTTTTAGAGGGGAGGGGGGTGGGGGGATGGGTTAGCCCAGTGATGGGTATTAAGGAGGGCACGTACTGCAGGGAGCACTGGGTGTTATACGAAAACAATGAATAGTGGATCAGCACATCAAAAACTAATGATGTATTGTATGATGATTAACATAACATAATAAAATAAAATTAAAAATGTTTAAAAAAAATGAAATAGGCACTTTTGTATGCTTGATGGCAGTATCAACTGATAAAGCCTTTTTGGAGGCTAATTTCACAATATCTTTCAAAAATATATGTGTGTTTACTCTGTGACCCCAAAATTCCACCTTTATAGAGATGAAACTTTAGAAATAGTTGCACCAGTGTATAAAGATATGTATAGAAGGATATTTGTTGCTTTATTGTCTATAATCAAAAAATAGACAAAATGTGGGTGAATTGGAGAATGATTAAATAAATGATGGTATAAATAGACTATATTATGCAGCCTTGGGACGAATGAGGTAGAATTGTATGTGCTGGTCTGGAAAGTGTCCATCACATATTCTTAAGTAAAAACCAAAACTATTGCAGAACAACCTGAAAAAAACCTGCTACACTAAGGGAGTGAAAATTGAGAATGAAAAAAAGGAGTATTTTTTTATATGTACATTTTTTCAGAGAGTATGTTTGAAATGCATTAAAAAATTATCAGGAAAGATTCAAATATGATTTGTTAGCAGTGATTAGTTCTGGAGAGTTGGACCCGGGGAAGAGTGGGTTAATGGAGAGTGAGAGTATGCTTTTAATTTTATGTTTTTTATTTAAAATCGGTGCAGGAAGTAAATGTGAATTTTACAATAAAAGTCAGAGAAAAAACGAAATGCAAAAGAAATACACACAAAACATCATCCTAAGGTTAGCAGGCTTTAGGGTTTTCTCTTTAATCTCTGGATCTACAAATAGAAAGAATGGTAGATCGTACTCCAACCGACCAAACTGGATGGCATTGATTTTAAGGTACTCAGGGAATGGGAAGAGGTGGCCACAAAGCCATCAACTATTATTTTTTAGTTCTTAAGAAGGATAAAGGAAGCTCTCGAAAAATGAGAACAAATCACCCTTCTCAAAAAAAAAGAAAAATGATGACCTTGGGTTTACAGGCTGGACATTTTAAACTCTGCTTTTATCATTGGAAATATATTAGAGAAGAACCTTAAGCAAGTAGAAATACCGCTGCTAGGATAAACAGGAAGTCCGGGGTGGGGGCGGGGAGAGAGCGGAGGGAGTGACGTCATCACGAAGTGGCCCCTTAGACCTTCCCCCACACTCAGATGGGCGGAGCCGCTAGCCCTTTGAAGGTGGCTCCGAGCAGGGCAAACACACCAGTCGCACAATCAGGTCAGCTGTGCCACTTTCGAGCGTGGGGGTTGTGACCAGAACTCGGCCACAGAAACCCAGCTCACTGGCATGAGCCAGCATTATTGGCCCTCTCAACCGAATCTTCCAGCTGGATCCAGATTATACAGAAGCTGACAGTCCCCAGTTATGCATCAACTGCATTTTCCATCACCTCTTTTCTCCTGTGGTCCCACCTAAAACTTAATGTCTAGTGAAAAAGAAGGCCCTTCTGCAGGCACTCCCAGGATGAGGTAGGTTGGATCTGAGGGGGTCACTGACCAATTTTCAATGATGCTCAGGTGGTGTATTAGTCTAATGTCCACTTGTGGAACCATTGGCTGACTCAGCTTCACAAGGACCTCACACCCTGAGACTGGGGAAGTTGACTCCAATAAAAATCAGGATGGTGTTAGGAAAAGGGAGAGATGCCAGAGGGAGAACAACGAATGTCCACTACAACGATCGCATAGGACAAATCACCAAAACACCTGAGTCTCAGTTTTCTCATTTGTAAAATCCGTGCGTAAACCCATCTCATGAAATTGTTGAGAGGATTCAAGTTATATAAATGAAAATGCTTGTAATTCAGAGAGCACTACTCAAATATAAGATATTAATATCACTTTTCACCTTAAATAATACGAAGAAAAAAACTAAATGAGCAAAGGAAAGAAAGAAAGAAAGAAAGAAAGAAAGAAAGAAAGAAAGAAAGAA